>NW_017100368.1:735880-759093 GCF_001263275.1 Habropoda laboriosa
ACTTCTATTCCTTAGTGTACGCTTATTATATGATTTTTTTTCTTCGTTTTCCCAACGGTTTCTTTGTAAAACTTACTCTACTACAATTTGTTTCTCTCCGCTCCACTTCGCTTCGTTTCGCTTCTTTTTTTTTCACACACAGTGCAAAGATAATAATAATAGTAGTAGTATTAGTAGTAGTAGTAGTAGTAGTTGTAGTAGTAGTAGTAGTAGCAGTAGTTGCAGTAATAGTAGTAGTAGTAGTAGTAGTAGTAGTAGTAATAGTAGTTGTAATAATAATAATAATATTTATATTCGCGGTTTTGCTTCGTTATATCTCTTGCTCCAACATACTCTCTATCTATCTATCTATCTATCTATCTATCTATCTATCTATCTATCTATCTATCTATCTATCTATCTATCTATCTATCTATCTATCTATCTATCTATCTATCTATCTATCTATCTATCTATCTATCTATCTATCTATCTATCTATCTATCTATCTATCAATCTATCTATCTATCTATCTCCATCTCGCACACGCTTCCACTCTTTCTCGCTCGGTCTGTGAAAAAAAAAAGGAAAAAGGAATACAAACGTCGTTTTACACGCTTCACAGCTAACCACAGCATTCGGCAATTATGTTTCACTCATTTGTTGTTGTTTCTTTTTTTGTCAATTTGTTTTTCGTTTTTTTTTTTCTTGTTTTTGCTTCCGTTAAAATTATTTATATCACAATAAAACGCCAGCGCATCCTTTCGTCTCTGATCCCTAATCGATCCGTGTGACACCCACAAAACTAACGGCGGTACCCAGATATGTACCTCTCTGTTCTCAAACAACCAGCTTTCGATCAGCCAAAAAATGAAACTTCGTTCCTTCTGGTCCGTGAACGTTCAAGGATGCGTCTACAGGCTCTGGCAGGTTTTGGCCTTGATCCGAGGGTTTCCGGATGGTCGCAAACACGTATATATACGCTAAGGATCCGCGCAACGGATGAACTGCACGTGCAAGGCCACAGGTGTTCATCCCCGCGACACGGATCCGCGGTCACAGGGCTTTATTTCATTTCTTCGATCGGCGGAGAATCGATGGATCTCACGTTTCCTCTCTCTGTCCGCCACCGTCATTACTCTTGTATACTCGTCATCAGAGATGCACTATCGTTCACAGGCTTCACGACCACCCGGTAGAACTTGGTGCCTTGCGGCACGCGATACCGATTTTCCGCCTGAAACAAGTCACAATTTTATCGTAAGTTTATGCTGCGTGATTTTGTGATATACCAAGTAAGGAGAAACTAGAAGAAGACTTCTTAAAGTTTCCTTTTAACCCTTTAACTGCGACAGACGTATAAATATGTCCTGAAATAGTAACAGTTCACTGGGTGCACCAGCGTAAAATGAACATCTCTTTTGCTTTTAATGATATTAGAAATGTTTAAAGTGTAATTCGAATGATTTCGAAGGAGAAATATATCGCGGCAGGAATATTCCTTTTTAGGGTCATTTTTATTCGAATTTCTTCAAGGTCACCGGTATATGTTTGCAAAACAGCATACAGTTTGTTCTATATCATTTTGCAACGGTTGTTAATATGCATTTAAGCATGTTTGAGTTATGGCCAGGAAATGGCCTTGAAGAAGAGAAAGTGATCGAACATCAAGACAGTGTAAAATTGGCATGTGAACTAACTGTTCATGTTGTAAATGCTCAAAGTGAAGACGCAGTTAAAGGGTTAATCAAACTGAAGGCTAAGGAGAAAAGGGATCTAACCTTCCTAGCGTGACAGTACTGTTTATCCACAACCTCAACGATGGTATGCATATCTTTCGGTGTCTCGCCAGAAGTCGAGCACAGATTCAAGCTAGAGAAACAATCGGAGTTGAGGAAATAGAACGTCATAGACTCCTGGTACAGGATATACGTCTTATACATTGGATCCCAGAACAACAACACCTTGTCACCCGGCTCGCAACTGGTCACCGTTATGTGACCCTTTTCTACCAGCTTTTTCGCAATCTGTTTCATCTTCTGCTCCACGAGTGACATGCCCATGGCACAATCTCGCCGACGTTGAGGCTTTGGACTGGTCGCGGCGTCCCTGAGAGCGCCAGATTCTGTAACTACTGCCACAGAGGCGTTCATATCCTTCTCGCGGCTCTCAGACGACGACGACGAGTCAGGAGCAGCGAAACTTCTGGACCTTTCCTTCACTAACTCGATCTCCAGTCGCACCTTGTCAGCCTCCAAAGCCTCGATCTTCTCTTCGGCCGATTCTTTGCTCTCTCGAAGCGCCTGCATCTCAGCTGTCAACCTCTTGTTGTCGTTCTCAAGGATCTCCAACCTTCTGGACAAGCAGCTGGGATTGTTGCTCGCTTCCAGTCGCACCTTCTTCGACTCAGACACCTCTACCTCGTCTTTCTCCGGTTCTAGACGCTTCTCTAACTCTTTCAGACTACCCTGACTCATCTCTAATTGCTCATCGCTGTGCTCTTTGTGCAGACTTGCCTCGCCAAGGATGCTCTTGAAACTATCCGACTCCGTCAAACGTCTGATCTCGTTCTTGTAACGCTTGCACTCCTCTGTCAATGCTATCTCCCTTATCCTATACATCTCTACCTCCATGTCCTTCTCCTCGATCACCTGCCTGGCTAGAATTAGTTCACGGTCCAATTTCACCACGCAGTCTATCCGTTCCTTCTCTATGGCTGTTCGTATAGCAACGGATCTCTCCAAGTTCATGCTCTCCTTCGCTTGGGACAGGATGTGACTGACTAACTCGGCGACATCTGGTCTCTGGAAGGAAAGAAAGGAGCTCCGTTAATGAAATTTTTAACCCTTTCTGGCTCACAATAAAAATACATAATATAGCGACTTTGTTATTAAGCCAATTCAAGAAATTGAACAAAATAATTTCTTCGTAAGAATGCTTACTTCGATCTTCTCAAGGCTGCTGTCACTGGGGCTCCTCTCCATGGTTGACGTGGGCATCAGCTTGAGCAACCTGTTCCCGACCGACTCCAGTTTCGACTTGTATTCTATCTGCAACTTCTCAGTAGCCTCCTTCACCAAACTCTGCTGGTCGTTACGCGCCGTGTTGAAGCTCTCCTCCAGCTCCTGGATCCGTTTTTGGTGCTGCGTGAGAGTGTTCGTCAAGGATGCAATCTCCATGAATTTCGCATCGTTCGCCTTCTTCACAGCTGCTTCCTTTTCAACGCGAGCCTGTTCCAGAGCTTCTTCGAGTTGCTGGTGGAGTCTCGTCTGTAGATCCCTCATCTCAGTTTGCTCTGCCTCTAATTTCTGCCTCATAGTTGTCACCAGACGCTCGTGCTCCGCCAGTTCAGTTTCCTTCTCCAGCAGGTTACGTTTCAAAATGCACGCTTCTTCTTCCCTGCTCTGGATCAGCTTCTTAACATCGGCCATCTCTAACTCGTGATCCACCGTCAGCTCTTGCTCGCGCTCTCGAAGACGACGATCATACTCGCGCGAGTAAAACGACAAAGCCTCACGAACACGTTCGGTCATCTTGGAGAAGCCAGTCTTCTCCTCCTCCGATCTGTCCCTCAGCACGGCCAACTCCTGGCGAACGGACGTCAATGCTTCGCAAACCACAGCTTTCAGAGTCTTCAGGATCGAACGAAGCCTCTCCACCTCCTCGCGCGTGTTACCAAGATTCTCCTGAAATGACGAGCGTCAGAGACGTGGCTGTGAGTATCCACGAAGGAACGTGCCCTTCCGTGCTATAAAACTCCACGAGACAGCTAATCATGATTAAAAAAAACGTAAAAAATAAACTCGTTCACAGGCGTGAATGGAAGAGAATGAAATTTGCCTTTCAGAGATTATTCAGGATACAAACAAATATTCGACAAAAGCAAGAAAACCCCAAAAGGTGTGTGTCTGTGTATGTGTGTATGTATATGTGATGATGAGTATGACACAGGTATAATAACAGTCTTGGTTCTCGAACGAAGTCGTCGGGTCTATTTCTGAAAAGCGAACTCTCTCTCTCTCTCTCTCTCTCTCTCTCTGTCTCTGTCTCACTCTCTCTCTCTCCCTCTCTTTCTCTCTCTCTCTGTTGAATAATATAAAGTCTCGAGGAAAACGTACTTCGGGGACAGGGGATCGGGAGTATCGAGTGCGACGGCAGCTATCCTGTAAAAAAAAATTAAAACACACGCACTCACACGAGACTAAAACCAGACGGAGACACGACGACACGCGTAGATTTACGAGTGTAGGCTGGCTAATGTCGTAAAACAACAAACTCGAACACGCAAGCACTGCTACTTCTGATAAGAAAAAGAAAAAACCAAACAAAACAGAAAAACAGAGAAAGGAAAGGGGGTGTGTAGACAACGACACAACACAGGGCGGCAAACACAACAGCGAGTCAGAGAATTACGGCAGGCAATAAATACATACCCACACGATTTCGATAAATTACAGTATTTTTGCATAAACTCAGCGCTAATAGCTTACTGGATAGCGAATGTAATAGACAATGACAACGAAAGTACCTAGAAAACCACAGAAAGGGAAAGTAAGTGGGCATAAAAATTCAGGTAAGCGACCAGCGTCGAGCAGCTATCAAACGGTTTGCTTTACGAGGTTCTCAGACGGGAGGTATGACGTAGAAATGAATACAGAGGGAGCGAGTAAAACTGGGTACACACTGAATCATAGATACAGGTTATAAAAAGTCGAATAATGTCAGCAAAACAAGAGCGTGTATCACATATAAATATGTAAATACATATCTTACCGGGAAAGTGTAAAAATCCAGCAATGTACACCCTGCCTATGCAAAGGACGAAGTAACATTCTTAAATCGGTACACTTTCAACATTGCCTAGGCAGCGTGGACATCGCCTGAACTGTACACTTTGTCAGTGACATACATATATAAATCTACCGTGTACAATTCAGGAGTTTGCCACCGGGACGGCACAGAGGCAAGAGGTGTACTCCACTAGCACCGCCTGAATCTTTCGCCACGCAGTGTTACGTGATCCGATTCGTCGATATTATCGCGTTCATGATAATGACAATACGTGTGCCTTATTTTTATGACTGTCTTAGAGAAGGTGGCCCTATGGGAATGCGAGCCAATTAGACCCGCATTCCTTCCAGGAGCAAACTCCTGAGCTCTACGCAGTACATACATATATGGTGGAGAAGAAGAAAAATAAAAGGGAACACAGGAAGGGAATAAATCAGGGTATGGTAATATGTATATATATATATCAGCGGTAATGGAACGTTTACGGCTACGACTACAAGGTCTGTTAGCGAGCTGTAAGTCGTCCAGTACCTGGAGAAGGGAAACGATAGCCTGATGCTGGCCGTCGCCTGGATGCTCGCTGAGACTGCTCGGCAGAGACTCTTCCATGTAAAACTCAGTACCCATGAAGTCAGTAGCGCCTACTCCAATGGAAGGACTGCTACTGCCACTGCTGGACAGCTGGTGGCATTGTTGCTGCTGGCCGTCGCACATCACGGAACGTGACAGGGATGAGGGAGGATTTGGACTCAAGGAATTCTGCTCCTCGGTCGCGATCGGCGTGATCGACGGTAACTCGTGATAATTGGAAAGAGCATTAGTGGTTACGCGATGAAGCAAACAGCTCGACTCGCCGTTTTCTGCACACTCTGTTAACGGACTGAGCTGAGCAGGACGCTCACTGACGGACAAACTTGGGAAATGGAAGGATCCGGGCTCGCTCGATGAGGATGACCGATTCGTCAGGTCCGCGACTTTCGAATTAAGCGGGGACACGTTAGTTGAGGTGGAGGATGCGGGGGACACGCTTCGCGAGGCACCAACCTCCAATTGCTTCTGACGCATTTGTTTCGCGCTGTTGTACGACTCCGGCTTAGAATCCGCGGCACCTTGGCCGATCTTCTCGAATTCCTCCGTGTCTGTCTCCGACTCGAATCCACCCCTGAAATCATAAAGAAATGGGAGAAGTCATTTTTCGTGATGTTTCGATAGAAATTAAGATGTATATAATAGTTAGAAGTTTGAAACCACTGTGCGCAGAAAGAATTTTTGGAAAAGAAAGTCTACTTGAGCGACTGTAGTCTAAAGTGATATAAGCGGTTCGAAACTGTTGTATTCAGGTTGGATCGAAAGATACCTGTCGAACAACATGGGAGCCCTCGTCCTCTCCTGTTCCTTGGCAGCCGCGTCGACGCAAATGGAGCTGCTGTCCTTCTCCTTGTTACAGTCAGCGCTGGCCTCGGTGAGACTCTTCGACAGGAAGAACTGCGTGATGCCGTTCAAGTCTGGCAAGGAGACGGCCAAGGCCAGGTCTGGTAGCTCCGATCTTAGAGATTCCATATCGTCTGCTGTCAACTGGAACACGTAACACAATCGTTCACAAATTGTTCTCTTTCTCGGTTAAGTTAAAGATTTGACTTGCTTAGTGACACATATTTAACCCTCGGAAGGCGAATGGTTTTAGACGGACATGGGAGGCAAATCTCTATTGTACATGAGTTTCAGGAAGGAATTGGATATAAATGTGTATACTTTCAACTATTTATATTTTTCCTGTGTATTTCCTGTATCAAGCGTAATCTGAGCCGCCTGACTTTAACACTGTTGAGTCGAAGTAACCCAGCATTCGTCGTACGAGGGTTAAAGGAGTTTAGTTCTCTTGACGGATTTATCAAGTCTTTCAATAAGGAGGAAGAAGGAATAAATACATACCTTGGGTAACCCGTTATCGAAAACAGACGGTGCTTGCGTAGCAAAAGGCGGTGGCGTGTCCTCCAGCCCAGGGAACAAGGTGTTCAAGAAGTGTCCGTCGAATTTACTCTGAAACTCCCTTCTACGAGCCAATTCCTCGCTATGAACAGTCAACAACTGGCACGCCAGGTTGCTGGCCCAGACCAAGAAAGCCTGAGAGAAGGTTCGTCTTCGAACAACCTCAGCCACAGCGTTCATGTACATATGAGGCGCCAAATGGATCTGCTGCAACACCTCGAGGTGCCTTCTTAAACGTTTCAGGCTCTCGTGGTACATCACCAGCTTTCCATCCACTTCCATCATTTTGTTCTCCACGTACATGATCCACTTGAGCCTGTGGTAGATGTTCACAGACAGCTCCTCTTTCGCCTTGGTGCATCGGCGCCTTATATCGCGCAGCTTGTTGTGATTCTGCAGCATAACGAGCAACTGACGTCTGTGAGAGGTGCATAGATCAGGCAGGACACTAGCATCGCCCAGATTATTCGCTCGACTCTGATTCTGCAAAAATCCATGAGCCAGCTCTCCTTGTTCGTGAACCAGCTTCTTAGCCTGCACCATTAGCTGTTCCAGAGCGAATAATCGTTCACCCAACCCCTTGATCTCTTTCATATCCTGCTTGTTCGCGCTGTCGATGGCCGCGTTCACCTCTAACTTCAACGCCTCCATCACCCTCTCGTCGAACTGCTCGAGACCTCGCGAACACTGCTCCGCTACCTGTTCCAGGCTGCTCTGATTGTCTTTCGCCGAGATCCATCGAAGCAGGCTCAGAACTTCGTCTCTGCCTTCGGAATCTTTCTCAGATTGACTTGGCTGATCGTCCGGATACTGCAGACCCTCTGCCTGGGCTCTTAAGGCTGGGAGGATTGGAATCTTCGCTAGGGTACCCAGATCAGCGCTGAAGCTGAAAGAAGTATTTCAATTTGTGATGTTAAATTGACGACTCTCTAATTGTTTCCTAATCGCTGTATCAGAGTACGTGCCCCTGAGCACATTAGCCATTGTTCCTACTGCGTCACCGTCGTAATCATATGTCTACCTTGACGTCATCTGGCATTGTACACTATCCACGGGCAATTCTTTTTAAAAAACAACTATCTATCGAGCGCGCAATTAACGTCGTTCGGAAGAAATATCGCTCGACTATCGCGTCAAGCACCTGTAACCTCACTTTACGGGGACCTCCTCCCCGCGATTATGCAAATAGGCTAGTATCATTAGGTTTAACTGAACGCCGCGGTCAATCTTAATTACTCGGTACAACGTAGAGCCTCGATTTATCCCGGTCTGTGAACGATTCCTCTGTTTAGTCTTTGTTCTATTTTCAATTTGCTTACTTCTCGAGCAGTTCCACGTGCTGCTGCCTCTCCGACAGATAAACGGCGAAGCTCTGATGAAGGAGATCGGCCCGCGACTGGAACATCTGCGTGATGTCCTCCAAGTTGGCCACCACGGCCGCCCAGCCCTGTTGCTGAAGGTGTTGGTCATGCACCAGCCTCTCGCAGATCCTTGTCTGCTCTCGCGCCAATCCGCAGCATTGCTGAGCCAATTGGGCGCGCGCGACGAGGGTCTGATAGGTGGCTGGCATAGCCAACGACGTGTCGATTTGGCTCTGGAGATCGACATCTACAATGAAAACGAGAATCAATCGTATTTGGTCACTTATGCTAGGGTGTTTCTTCAAATTTACTCCACTTTATCTGGGGCAAAATAGAAGGAATTCGTGGACTCGATAGAGAACTCTGTGTCCAAGCGAAAAGTCACGAAAACAGACACGAATTCTTCATTCGGATAATTCGAATATTTGAATTATTATACGAATAATCGAATTCTACTGATATTTCAGCGATCGTGACAGCCAATCGAAGAAATACGAAGGGTGAAAATAAAGTTCGAGAATAATTCTGTTTTCCTCAAAAGTGGGAACAGTTAAACCTGCACATTCAGCAATTCTAGTGAAAGAGGTTTTAAATTCCACATCGATCACGATGTATTCGCCTGATTTAATAACCACTGCCTCACATTTACCGAATCTTCAAGAAGAAATTTTTCAACGAATTATTCTCGAAATTTCATTGTCACACCTGGTACAGTAGAATTTCTAATAGTTTAGCCTACTGCAATTACATCCTATTGTCAAAGAATATCTTTGTTACAAATGAACCATTTATTTGAAAAATCCTCTCTGAAAAGGTTAACACGAAAAAGGTTATCAGGCATCCGATATCTGATATCACACGAGCTAATGGAATAATGGTGACATAATTCTCGGAGTGAAAATGCGACGAGATGAGCTTAACCTGCCGGTCCTATACGCAAGATAACGATTGGAAGCAGTCTATGAACTTTAAATAAAATTAATTCAGGCCAGCGATTTTCCTAGCCGTCAGAGCGCGTTGCTGAAAACAATTCCCTTCCATCGACGTCGAATCGCTTCATTGGCCGTTCTGCTTGGAAACGGACCGTAAGGTGACACCGAGAGACGCATCATCGCATATCATCGCTGCAGGATGCAGTTTGTTATCGTTAGAACGTGATACTTTGAGTGGAGAAACGGTGTGATATCGGAGAGACGCGATTTTTCTCAGCGTTTCCAGTGAATTGGGCCAGAATTGTTCCTAAAAAAGGCTCTTTTCTGATCTACAGTCCACAATAGAATCTCATATAGTTCAGGATCAGCCTCCAGCAATGACGGCAGTCTGGCTGTCATAATTATGGGGCTAACTATGGAGGATTTAGACCCAAAATCGAAGACCTTGGCTTGTCCCAAATTCTCCAGTACGTCCAATAGAAGAAACAATCTCTTAGACAGCTCAACATAGACTTCACAACATATTTACGTAGGAACTTAGGGAAAAATATTGAGGGACCTTCGGCTTAGCAAGCCGAGGTTTTGCGCTCTCTCTTCGAGGTTTCCTATTTGGGTATGGAGGCCCCGATACTACATTTACAGCAACACAAAAATAAATTAGATCAAATTGAACTGCTGACGAATGCTCGTACGAGCAATTCTCATTAGGTCTGTCAGATCCTAGTTACTAGCACGAGTGATCCTGGTGACGAGCAGGTGCAACTTCCCTCGAGTCCAGGCTATGACGTACGGACACAGAAACAGCGATAGAGCTTTGCCCGCGACCTTGAGCTTTCATCGCGTGCCAAGATTACGCTGGCGAAGCTCGATCAATTGTACGGTCGTCGGTTAGCAGTTCAACCCTCTGTGCTCGTCGAAGGTATCTTTGCTCCTCTGTCGATTTACCAACATCTGATTTTATTAAGGTCCATCTTTAACCACTTTTAGATCACCGAGAAACTCCTCCCTCGTGTCCAGAGATCCAAGCAGGATCGCCTTTGGGATCATAGCTCGCTGAGAGGATTCTTGGTTCGTGAGTTTTCGGGATCTGTTCGTGCAATTGTCCGACAACGCTGAGAGGGAGAGACAGAAAGAGTGGTCACATGGATCAGACTGAGAATCGAGGGCTGAGAATCGCCCTGTGAATCGTGAATTCGAGTTCAACCGATAGATATTGTTTCGAGTTGAATCGGACAATGGCTCGAGTCTCCCGGCGAAGAAATAATCGTGGAACGTTTGCGTTACCGTTTGATAGGGTTAACTCCAAGGAGCGACGATTTTAACGAAAATCAGCGACGCTGGTCGTTCATAAATCATTCGACTGACCGGTCGTCCGTAAATCATTGAAACACTTAAAGTCGGAGAAAAAAATAATTGAATTTATTACGTAGTTATATTTTCTTTATTTCAGATCGGTGGCGATTAAACTGTTTTTCTCGTTAGAAGATTGTGCAATGGAGGATTTGCTGTCGCAAATATTGGAATTTTGAAGAAAATTAAATGTACACGTGAATACTCTTGGGTTACCTCGATGTTCGTAAAATTTTTGATAAGTTACCGTTGGAGAACGTACGGCTGATGTTTGTTTCAATTTAAAAAACGATTTTCACTGTTGCCTGAAAAATCCGACATTTCACATCGCGCGACATAATACCTTCTATCGTGGACATTTATGTAGGACATAACGTTTGTTCGTGTAGGTTGATTGATGAATAGTGTCCAGTATCATCGACCGAGCTATTTTTTCCCGCAAATATTGACCGTAGGCTATGTAGGCGTTAGGCATCTCTCAAATACTTAAAATCCGCCCTAGACGTCTCGATTTACCGTATAATCAACCCACGAGCTTCTTTCCTTCCCCGAGTTCCCGTTAAATCTGACGAATTTCATTTGAACAGCACTAAAATCGTTTTCGATTTCGATTACCTCGAGCATCCTGTGGAGCTACCTTTCTTCCATTTTTGTCCCAGCGAACGACAGAATGGAAGCAAGGAGATCAGACACTCCGAGGCGTATGATACAATTAAGACAATCCATTGTCCTTCGATTTTCGAGTGGCTGTTAGCCGGTTGACCGAAATTCTCGCGAGGAAAATGCACGAGAAGGAGGAAAGGGTGGAGCGTGAAGAAGACGACACGAGGGGTAGGTGGTAGAAGAGTAAATCGAGGCTGAAGTATATGTTGTACAACTGTTGGACAATGTATCGATTTTATGCCGCGTTTGCTTCGAGGGACGAGGCTTTTCTCCTCGTCGACCCTCGTGTTTTTAGTGTTTCCGTTCGAAAAAAAATATTCATCCGAGCGTGAAAAAGATCAGAGGGTGGAAATTAGGGATGTGAAGCTTCGAACACGCAAGCTATCCGCAATAATTCGAAAAATTTCGAAAACCAATTCTTTACTCAGATAATTCGAATTATCTGAATTATCCGAATGATTCGAATAGGCCGATTCGAATTATCCGAATCATTCGAATAGGTCGACTCGAATTATCCGAATGATTCGAATAACTCGACTGTTCCAAGGTGAAATTCGGATTTTCGTAAAACATCATCCCTAGTGGAAATCGAACGAAGAATTCGCCAGGGTGAAAATTCGTAGCGAATTCGCGAATGTTCTTTTCCCCCCAGGTTCTCTTGACTTCTATTATTACGCGACCGATGATTGATTATTAATGAATTATAATCGAACATTCGATTTGGCGACAATGGATATAAACGGCTCGACCTACGACGGAGAAGAATAGAAAATAGGCTAGAAACAGGAAGTGGAACCTGTTGGCGATTCGATTCGCCGTGGAACGATGTTTTCATATGCGCGTGCGAGCTGGTTATGCATATTCCGATGCGAATCGTACGATGAATAGACGCGTTGGGAGATCGAGACCGACTGACCCCGACGATTTGCAAATAAAGAAAAAGCGATTGGAGCGTCGTTTCGCATGAATTTCATGTGGAATAGAGTTTACAGGGGAAATCGACGCGATAATTTGCCTATAACCCCTTTCTTTAAATCGTTCGTCGAAATTTTTCTTCCAGATAAATTTGAACCAATTATCGATTCAGAATTTTCTAATCGAAAAATTGCAATTAAAAATTCCATCCAAACTAAATCTCTCAAAAACTTTCCTACCACTTCCTTCATATCGAGCAACAAACAATCCTTTCTCAACGATATTTCGACTAAAATTTCTTGAAATAATTACCGTTTTCGGTTCCTGCTCTGTAACACGATTAATCGCAGCGCGTATCACTCATTTCCACGACAGCTTCTCGAAGTGGAACTTCCATTTGGCGAGAAAGAATACTCTTGGATTCAAGGCTATGCAGCAAAGTGGATTGAAGTGATAAAAACGCGATATCATCGATATCTAAGCAGAAATAAAATATTTCAATGTGACTTTTTCGTTTCACCCTGAAGTTCTGTCAAAAATTGATATTTTTCGAACGCGTTAAATTGAAAAAATAAAAATTTCGCCTCTTCTCGTCCGAAGTGAGAAAATTTTGCCGAGAGCGCTGTTCGCAACAAAGTGTTTACAACGTTATTCCGGCGGAGCAACAAGCTGGCGAGAGATTTACGCGGATGCAGAATTAACGCGGCACTATTTATCGAGCCGCTTAGGTTACACAACGTACAATGTAGAAACGCAGATAGAAACGGGGCAAAGATGATGAAAATTCGCTCGCGTCTCTAATGCACCGCATATAGCGCACGGTGACCTCTTTTAATCATGTAATTGCATAAGCTTCCGGCGGCGCAGGGTGAACCTGGCAAACAGGGGCCAAGAATTTCACGGCACGACACTGAATTCCCAGAATATCTTAACTTGGACTAATGCTCCCCTTTTCTAATTATACATTCTACGCACAGCAAACACACGCCCACGTCGATGCGGCCGGGAAAATAACGCGACGCATTTATTTATTTATTTAAAAAAAAAAAAAGGAATATCTTTCTCTCTGTGTAAAAATTAGAACGTTCTGTAGCGTTAGCGCGAAACGTTGCGATATTTTTATTTCGCCGAAGTCAGAGGAAGTCGAAGCTCGAAAATACACGCTTCTGCTTTTACAGAGCAGCTTGTTTCCTTGTACAGGCTATAAATCACCGTTTATCGAGGAATGCTCGCACGAAATACACCTCGCGAGCTATCTGTTTTGATTCTCGTTCAGGTTCACGCGGAAAACTTGGTTGGGATGTTGCTGAAGGAATTACAAGAGAAATGATTTTCCCGGAGAACATTTTTAAGTCTTCTGTTAACGTAATTGAGACTACGCGAATTTGTGAACTTTTTAAATAACTGTACTTCGCTCTTTTCGAACTTTGTTTTTGAAATTCTTTCTTCTATGGAACACCTGTACCGTGAAATACGACATTTTTATTCCCCCGTAAAAGAGATCATTCGCAAAAGCGTTATTCAAGTGTCCGCCGACGATCAAAGAAGTCAAACATTCTCAACTCGCAACCAAAGATGAACTGGTCATCTCCAGAAACGAAGATTTATCGCGAAATAAGAGAAACTTCCCGAAAAATCGATTATTCAAATTTTTCAAAGTTTTACGAATAGATGCTCTATAATTTCTTTTCCTTCCAAAATGAACCTCAGTCGTCTCCTATTTCTTCGTAAGTAACTACACTAACGATAGAATTTGGAAACATCGCAACTAAAAAGTAGGACTGGAAACAGCTGCAATTAAGTAGGATTTGAAAACATTGTGACTGAGAAATAGAATTGGAAAAATGCCCGTTTCGAATATCAGAAGTAGGAAAATACGATTTGAAAAAACCCTTCACTGCCGTCATTTTGTTTCGCCAAGAAAATCTGTCTCTCAAATCGCAATTCCCCATCTCTCACACTCCCAGAAAATCCACAAACGATCGCACGAACGAGCAGATAATTAGATATTCGGCTGTCCAATGGAAACGCTTAATAAGAGCGTAGTGCGATCCATCGTGGCTTATTAAAGGGTTAATGGGTCGCGGGCCACGCTCCGGGTAGCGTCGTGCCAGACGATTGCGAACGCTCTTTCATCCGAGTCGACTGATAGGCCACATAAAAGCCGCTGCCAAGCGTCTCGATCAGAGTGCGTGCACGCATGAATGAAGAACCATAGTAACTCGATGGGCCGCAATCTTATCCGCGGGCGAAAACTCGGTCACTCGTCGACCATCTGGAAAAAAAGGGCAGAGAAATCGTAGATCGTGACTGGATTAGTTGGACGATCGCCAGGAAACGCGCGAAAAACGTGTGGATCATCTGTGAACATCAGCTGATACCTCTTCCTCGTACAAACTCCATTTTAATTCCAGTTTTCTGTTTTTCTATTTTAGAAGCAATCTATGTTTTATGGTAAAATTCGAGATTCCGTTAGATCGTTGCAAATGAAACTGTCTAAAATGGTACAAAGTGGCCAATTTTGAACCTGGCTGGCAATGAAAATTTCTTACAATGAATTTTCCAGTGGATTTCTTGAACGATTATTTCGTCAACGGATTATCATCCGAAGAAGATACCGACGATTAATCAGGTGAGCCTTGCTAACGACGACATTTCAAAGTTTACGCTTATTTTTCATAACTTTCCCATCATCTCCGGGGTAAATGATCATACATTTCGGACTCCTTAAAAATTGTACAATCGTGTCTTGTAAAAAATTTTCGTTGCCAGCCAGGTCCAAAATTGGCCAATTTCTACCATTGTCCTTTTAAATACCTGCAATTTTAGTAAATATCATATTTATCAATGAAAGTATAATAAAAGAAGATTATCTATACCTTCGTTAGAAAAGAAAAAATTGTGCATTCCTAGAAAGCGGTGAAAAACTTTTTTTCAACTAAACAATAATCAATGGTATTTAATTTTTACGCACAGTTCACGTTCACGCGCAGGCTGCTATTTAATTATTAAAGAATTAACGAACCACCGTGGTGTTTTTGGTTAACTACAAGCTTTAGATTAGTAGCACATTTGAAAATTGTATTTATTAACACCTTCCCCTACGATTTCATTACGCTATTTACCGTTTTAATAGAATATCAAGTAAGAAAAGCTGATGTATTGTAAATCAACGAAATTTCGCAATTTTCAGTTTAGCAAATGAAACGGAAAACTGGAATTGAAATTCATTTTTCTAACTGATACAACTGCTTTTATCAGGTCTTGACCGAAATCTGCGGTGTACGACAAAGGGATAATCGAAGCATGATCCACTTTCACGAAATAAGATTATTTATGTCTTCGTTCAAAAAGAAAAAATTGTGCACTCTTAAGAAATCCTCGAAAATGTTTACGAAAAAGAAAATTATGAAAATCTCGCAGGCTGGTAAAATTGGCCATCTCGTATGCAACAACCTGTACAATATGATATTGATAAGTGAAACTTGTGTGCTAAAAAAGCTGCGATAATTCACGGTAAAATTTTCGATAGAGGGCAAGAGATTCTTCCTCCATCGAACTCAATTCCTCGAATATTTTTTACTTTTTTCCATGGAACCGACGATAATTTACGATAAACTCAACGATTGTATAAGCTCGGCGAGATAAGAGGGTAAGATTCGTGCTCGAAGGAATTACGTGGCTATCTCGATTCTTCTTTTTCCCTTTTATCTCGACACGATTCGCCTCGCGTGAATACATTGGATAGAATCTCGGATAGAATTCGTGTCAAAATTTGATTTTTAACAGAGAAAGTAGATCACGATCTTGGATACTTTTTCCCCTCCCAGTTTTCCTTTCTTTCTTTTCTTTATTTAATTATTTTCACGGTACAACGAATTGCATCGATTTACTTTCGTTCCCATTAAAGTCTCACGCCAACTTCAGAGGGAAACTGCGAGCAGACAAACGACGGTTCTGTTTAATTTGGACGTGTCGAACGATGAAATTACCAATCGTTTTTGACTTGAAGAGTTCAAGAGCTACGAATCTTCACGCCGCTCACCTTTCTTCTACTTCGTGTAACGGGACGAGATTCAGCCGCGCAGATCGTTAAACCGGCATAAATTAGTCATTTTCTCTGGTCTATACCAGTGAAACTCGCCACTTTTACCGCTAACTACGACGACCATGTGTTTTCTCAATTAGAACGAGCCTCGTACCACTGCGATCGCCGTAATCGTCGAATTCTCGTGATTCGTTTCTTCAAAACAAACTGCAAAACATTCGCAATATCTGTTTTCTACCTTGGTATCGCCGTGTTTCCTCACGAGGGAGAGCAAAGCACAAATTACAATATATTGTAGTATATTCGTTACTTATTAATTACATCAATACATTTTTATGTAAATTATTCATTATTAGTGGAATTTGATTTTTGTAAATTTCAGCAATAATTTTGAATAAATGCACTTATTTATAGTAGGCTACAAAAAAGAAATTCTGCCTTCATACGTCCTCTACGTATGCACCTGTAAAAACAATTTTTTAAACTTTTATCTGAAATATTTCTCAACCTCGTCAACAATTTTCGAGATATTCACTGAGATCGATATAAACGTCTCACGCTGTACGAAATAACACTTTCCCTTAAAATAATTGTCAGACAGAGATCGTCAAATTATTTGTCGAAAAGAAAAATTCGATTTATCTATCCACTTCTAACAATCGCTAATTCCCGATACTCTGCATACACACGGCTTCCTCTCTGTACTCAAACGTACGTACCACTTCCTTTCCCCATTCACAAGCTGTAATTACCCAGTTTCTATCCCTGATAATTACCACAGAACCGTTCCCGTAAAAAGTGGTCTAAAACACAGGCCTAGAGCAGTCGAAAACGAATCACGTTTCCACGCAATCCACAAAAGTGCACAGCCCTGGCCGCGGTTCTTACCACCTGTCACGCACTCCTAAGAACCCATAGCTTTCTCTCGCCGTGAACCAGGGCTCTATATCACTGGCATGAAACGCAAAACCAACGATGCACAAGGTTTCAACTCGAACTACAAGTACACCTATAGAAATCCACAGAGGAATGGATTTTTCTTGCCGGAAGTGTATTGGGCGCTCTGTAGACGATGCGAAGGAAAAACGGGGTAAAAAGTGCCGGGGCAAGGAAAAGTGAGGAGAAGCTTTGATAAATGAAAAAGCACGTCTACGTTCTACAACGCATCGTTTCGGCATTATGCAAGACAAATGCCGCGATCGAGCAGAGCGAGATCTGAAAAGGAAAGCCTCGCGTTACTAGAATAAACCCTCAAGGCTGGGATCTGGTCCAAGTATCTGATATATCGCGTCTATACATCACATACTCTGCAGCCACTGTGTATCCACCGTATCCACTGGCTGCTGTCAATAAACGATCGTAATTTACGAAGCGGCTCTGGCTCCTCTCTAGAAACCCTCCGAAGGACCGACTGTCGCCGTTTTTCACGAATTTTGAAGCGGGGCGCCCCGCGAAACCGGGAAGAATTGTGCTCCTGACACGTTTTCTGTAGCTGTTTATTTATCTTACGATGGAGACTTTACGAAAAGGTATAGTGATTCGTGGAAAATGGTCAATGAATATACGAAGGAAAATTTTTAGAGATGGAGGTTAGAAAAATTTAGAAAATCTTTTGAAATTTAAAATTTGATGGAAAATTGTGGAATTTTAAAATTTCATAGAAAAATTGTTTACGTCGATTTCGAAATAACCATAAATCACCAGTCTCTCGTCGGTTTCGAATAGAATATCTATCGATTTTAATATCATTTTAGAAATGCACGATATAATTTTGTTTTCTATTATAATGCAAAGCATCAACGAGTATTATAGCTTCGTTTCGTAATCGTGACACGAATTTATCATCATTCCAAATTTCCTATTGCAACTATCCAATGATTTATGCATCGAGAGATACGTATACTGTAATTACATCTACACTCTTGGACAAACAGACTCTATAAACTTCGCTATTTTCACGTCGCAAAATAAATCAAATTACACAATCAGCACCTATTCAACAGCTAATCAAACGAAAATATTAAACTGCTTCCCCTGTAAGATTGACATTTTCGAAATTACACCGCTATCAACGCGAAATGTAAAAAATTTCCTGTCAAAATAAAACGAACTTATATCAATTCCCACAGCTGTTAATTGCACAAAATCCAATAATAATACCGCTTAATCAAAACCAGTAATTGCACACTTCTGACGGACAGTATATCCATACAACGGTGTTATCGGTATTGTAAAACTGGACGAAAGAAAAGCCTGGTATCACTGGCGATAACACTTCGCGTGCACTTAATTGGCCCGATCGAACACTCTCATCCCCTTTCGAATCTTGACCCGATCGAAGATAACCCTAAGCTCGCTACGTTCCTCCATAGCTTCCGCTCTACGTTCCATTTCCCCCTCTCTTCCACAATTTCCCTCGTTCTAACCGGACAAACAAACAAACCGCGAGAATCTTGACAAAAACATATTTTTCTCGCGGTCTAATCAGCAAGGTGGCGCGTACACATTGTGACTTTCGATTGGGGAACGAGAAGAGGGAGGGTGGACGCGTGATAATCGTCGCCATGGCAGATTAACTCCCTCGTAACAATGAGCATCGTTGTGTAGGGGGAAAAGCGAGGAGAAATGGTATCGTGGGGTCTAAATAAAACCCGGCCGATTGGTTATCGACAGCTAAATAAAGAATATCGGTCCGGCTCGATGCCGAGTGCCAACGTGGAGGCTTTTATTACGTGCTCCTCTCTCACGCTGGCTTCCCTCACACCTAGCCTCACGCCCTCCGATTTGCCTTCGTTTCCAACTGTTCATTCACGTGGCAGTCGCTCTCTGCTCGTTCGATCTACTCTGTGACCGATTTCCACCCGGCCTTTTCATTGATAGAATCGTGAAAGACGAGTTCGTGGAAAGGATAGTAGAGTGGAAAGTGTTTCGTGGATGAATGGTTAAGGTTCTAACAGCGGTTTAGAAATGTGCCTAGGAGATTCGAACAGCCTGTACAGAGTTAATTGCTACTTTTTGCGTTCAGCAAGTTCACTCGAGGAATTTCTGACATGAGAGAAAGAGGGATTTGTCGGTTTTTCTTCTTTTGTCGTTTTATAGTTACGATTGAAGTAAGAGTTCTGAAATTACCGCGTAGGACTGTGGCAACTTTCTAGCTACCGTAATTCATTTGCGAGAGCAAAGGTGGTAGCAGGAAGAAATCGATAGAACTTTTGCACTCGATTAACTCTCGGATGGCGTGATAGTTGCACGCACGGCGCATGTTGGGTCAAATGTGACCCAATACTAAAATCTTTTTATTTTACTAGGCGTTGCATTGTTTAAAATTGTTGGATTATTAGGGGAAACGAGTACGTGTGTGTAATGATAACAGCAAAAATTATCGACATACTGGGACAGGTTAACGTAAACATACACTACCGGCCAAAAGTTTGGAATCACCTCCCACTTTTCATCGATATTAAATCTGCTGCTAATTTTTTAAGGATTTGAAGTTTATCTCAATTCTACAGTTATCAATTTATCTCATATCAATTGATTCTGACATTTTTCTGGAAATTTTTGTGTAAATTGCAATGCTCGGTGATTCCAAACTTTTGGCCGGTAGTGTATATAGAAGAATAACATAGTGACTATCTGTTTAGTACGGGTGGACGGTGATATGCTTTTTTTCTTCGGCGTCTCGTTGATCTCTTATGAGTGCCCTCATAATTGAAATACCACCTTTTAATTTATTACCCAAATCCAATAAAAATTATATAGATATCTTGTAATTAAATAGAATTGCCGTATTTCTTCAACATCAAACCGGGACAGGTACAAAAAAGGAGAGAAGGAAAATTTTTTGAAAATTGTAATTAAAAAATCACGTAAAATGAAAATTGAGATAGTAATTAAAAGTACAGCAACAATCTATTTAGGAGCCAAGTCGTATTTTTCTGTAGATAAAACTTTCTTAAGAAATGTTATACTATTCTTACAGCTCATTAAAAATCAAGTCACTTCAAAAATCAAGATATTTGTACACCGAGTGGGACACCGGGATAAAGATTGAAAGCCGTGACTGTCCCGGTCAAACTGAAACGTATGGCAAACCTACAATTAAAATTAGCAAACATATTTGTAATAAGAAGGGGGGAGAGTCGTGGCTCTGTTTCGAAACTCGGTTGGAACAAAAGACACCTATTGCCGAATTTTAAAATTTAGATCAATATTTCCAACGAACCCTTAAAGATGAAAAAACGTAAGCGCCTTCTCGTTCCACAACTTTCTTGTATTTTTCTATTTTTTTGTGTTATGGTAAGACCATTATGTCGCCGCTATAGTGTTTCTTTGGATTTGCATCGAATTATTTTCGAAAGCTTTTTTAACGAAAGCTGGGTCAGCAGTGACCCGGCATCCGCCGTCCAGAGGTTAGTAGTTTATACTGTATTGTTCAGAAAGAAATAGAAGAGTTTTTCGAAATATTCTGAATACTGAAAATTTGGCCCAGAGGACATGTTACCTTAACTCAAAAGTCAAGATCGAAGTGTTAAGTGACATTAAAAATAATGTCCCGACAAATTTCCTCGTTCTCATAAATACATAAAAGTGATTGTCGCGTCGCGTTCTTTTGCGATGTTCAAAAGGGAGCTCGCGATCGTGACTGTTACCCGGCAAATTAATTCTGGGCAACTAGTTCAAATTTGTGTTGTTCGGAACGTAGCAAACGTAGAGTTTGTCATGAAACGATTGACGACTTGTTTTAAATAACTCGTGTGTTAGATCGCGACTCGAAATGTACGTGATGTCTCCTCGAACGGCTGGAGATCTAATGGTGTTCGCTCGCGTCACGAAACGATTGACGACTTGTTTTAAATAACTCGTGTGTTAGATCGCGACTCGAAATGTACGTGATGTCTCCACGAACGGCTGGAGATCTAATGGTGTTCGCTCGATAGAAACTTTTTTGAATCTGTCGCTCGATCGCCGAATTTTTCTGAAGTCCTCCGTGATTCCCCTCGCCAAGTGCAAGAAGGCACGCTGATTGGTTTTTCACGTATGCAAAAATTACCAATCAACGTGCCCCTTGAGTGTCACCCACCCTTCCATTGCGCCCTTAGCGCGCTTTTCCTTGAAAGGAGTGGGGTCCTACCTGCGGATGCGTGGAATCTTCGCTCTCCTTCGGTGACGCGTCGGAAATTCCCGCCAGGTCAACCCTCGGCCGAGAGTGCCGTTATACGCACGTGTGGATTGACCCTTCAGTAATACCTGGTTTATGACACGTCTTCGGTTATCGAGGACGCGGAAAAGTTGAAATTCTAAAGGCATTGTTCTGTAAGAAATTACTTATTTTTTCGCGGAGCTACGAAGCGTCTTTGTTGCGAGCGTGCCATAAACCCGGCCAAGACCCCACGCGTTCCGTACCTGCGCGACGGAACAGTGATCTAACCAAATTTCAAGGTTGCTGGTTCGAAATTCTAGAAAACATTTTACGGGGCTTGTACAAAGCAGTGACGAAAAAGAATGTACGTGCTTAATTTTAGAATTGTTTCGTGAGCTGCAGGGTGACGAGCAGGTTCTTTTTGAGAAAAAATAATCTCGAATCTCTATGTAAATGACTGTGGAAAACGGAGCGTTGCTCAGGTAGCAATTTTCAGACCTGTGACGGATCATCCGATTGTTTTATGAAAGGAGCCGAAGAAAGCAGGTAAAAAAAAGGGGGAACGTGGACCGTGAAAGTCGTGGGAGAACCTGGAAAATGCCTGGCAATTGCACAGCGGAGAAATATGAAGGAAACGGTGCAAGCCAAAGTCCCATGGTCATCGAAGCGTAAGATTTATGTTCAACGAGTGCTCCTCCTCCCTAAATAAACTGACGTTAGCCAGAAGATATTTGAGGAAGAAAAACAATCGATGTAACGATAAATTAAAGTTGAGGTTGCGGCAAAATTGCAATTTTCAGGAAACAGCTTCAGGGAATTTTCGGAATTCCTCAAATAAATAATTTTCAAAAAAAAAAGAAAAAGAAAAACAGAAATAAAACAGTCCATCTAGTAATTTTCGAAAGTCGAGCAACAAAGGCAGCAGGTGTTTTCAATTTTTTTAAACGATCGAGTCACTCTCGATCTCTCTGGGGTTGAGTGAAACGCTCTCTCTCACTTGGAATTAATATTCTTTCTTCGCAGCGGCTCGCGTGGACACACCTCTTCCACTCTTTCTCCATCCCTGCTTTTTTTTATCGGGCATATCAGCGTCGTGAAAGTTCGCTGTTCAAAGTGGATCGCTGAGGAGGTTGCTTCAGGGGTCGTGGATAAGCCTCTGGCCGTTTCTGAGCAGCGATACATCTCGCGAAAGAGTCAGGGAGAGAAAATATGAAAGAGGGAAAAAATTGAAAGAGAAAATATGAAAGAGGGAAAAAATTGAAAGAGGCAATGTGAAAAAGAGAATGTGTGAGAGAGAGAGAGAGCTGAAAAAGAAAGAATGCAAAGGAGAGAAAATTGAAAAAGGGAGAATGTGATAGAGAGAGAATTTAAAAAGAGAATATGAGAGAGAGAGAGAGAGAATTGGGAAAAAAGGAATGTGAGAGAGAGAGAGAGCTGAAAAAGAAAGAATGCAAAGGAGAGAAAATTGAAAAAGGGAGAATGTGAAAGAGAGAGAATTGAAAAAGGGAGAATGTGAAAGAGAGAGAATTGAAAAAGGGAGAATGTGAAAGAGAGAGAATTGAAAAAGGGAGAATGTGAAAGGGAGAAAATTGAAAAAGGGAGAATGTGAAAGGGAGAAAATTGAAAAAGGGAGAATGTGAAAGGGAGAAAATTGAAAAAGGGAGAATGTGAAAGGGAGAAAATTGAAAAAGGGAGAATGTGAAAGAGAGAGAATTGAAAAAGAGAATGTGTGAGAGAGAGAGGATTGGAAAAAAGGGAATGTGAGAGAGAGAGCTGAAAAAGAAAGAATGCAAAGGAGAGAAAATTGAAAAAGGGAGAATGTGAAAGGGAGAAAATTGAAAAAGGGAGAATGTGAAAGGGAGAGAATTGAAAAAGGGAGAATGTGAAAGAGAGAAAATTGAAAAAGGGAGAATGTGATAGAGAGAGAATTTAAAAAGAGAATATGAGAGAGAGAGAGAATTGGGAAAAAAGGAATGTGAGAGAGAGAGAGAGAGCTGAAAAAGAAAGAATGCAAAGGAGAGAAAATTGAAAAAGGGAGAATG
>NW_017100368.1:759117-763797 GCF_001263275.1 Habropoda laboriosa
AACGATGCGTCCACTGGCTGCCAGTTGCACACATTCTCCAGGGAAACTGAAGTTTCGCGAATCACTCCCGATGTTTGGTTCCCATCCCAGTGTTTGCTCGTCTGCTGGCGCCTCGTTGGGGCGTCAGGGTGCCTTTCGGTGCAGAATACTGTGGTTGGAATATTTTATGTTTCCCGGATTCTGGGTCAAGTTTGAGCTTCCGCATAAATTCCGAATATCTTTTCGAAAAAGAGCAGACACGTATTCCATGTCTTGAATTTTTACTATAATCAAAAACTGGACCATCTTGATTCTACATAGTTGCAACCAATTTTATTTCTTTTCCTTGAAATAAAGAAACTGTTCAAAAGACTAATTCCAAATTAGAAAAACTGCGAGGATGAAAGAGTTAATCAATTTACTTATGAATCTTCACAAACCTCCAAGTGTAAAAATTACATCCTTCATACAGCTCCAAAGTGCGACACGTGGCAGAGATTCCGGTGAAGATGCGAGAAAAATAGTTATATCGGTAGAAAGAATTAATTGTAATTCTAACTTTCGTTTGAATTTGTAAAACTGAGGATTACTAAATCCGCAACAGATTAGCTTTCGTTACCTGATGCAGCACTGGAACAGTAAAATGGCTGACGATTAGATGCACAGTCAGAAAAGAAATCATACGTTAAGGGGTTAACGAAGAATTCCATTCTTTCCTTCGTTTATATTTGGTTGAATTACTCAAAGATATACGTTTCAACCTCCAATTCCGAGCGTGTGTTAAATCATAAAAATAAAAGAACCCTCGTGTAATACGAACGCTCTAAAACCAGCAAAGTCCACGATTTCCCGCGTCGATCGATTCCCCTGATCCCGATTCCCACTTAATCGCGCGAAAAGGTTAAGCAACAAACGGTAAAGCCGCCGCCGCATTCCCACATATACACACACTCCACTTTCCTTTCTGTTTTTCCCAAGCAACGTCCTGCTGCTCGTTACATAAAAGGACCTAACGAGGCCGATGGATTCAATCCAGTCCCGTATATCCAAGTATCGATTCCTTTCGACGAGGAACGTGTCCAGTTCACGGGGAATCGCGAATCTGCGTTTCCGACCAAATATCCAACGTTTTCAACGCAATTTTCACGCACCGTAGCTCTCGGACGGTCATTTAAAGAGAAGTAGAGAGATTCGATAGAATCGTGGAGCCCCTAAGCGATGGCAATCTCTGTCGAGCGATTCCAAATGAAATTCCACGGCTGAAGTATCCACGGATCGAAGGTCCTCGGACTTTCATTTCTGCAGCCCATTCAAATTTCGAAAAAATACGGAAGACGAACTTTGTGTCGCTTTGAATATTTCGAGGAACGAAAGTTTGAAAAATCTGGTTCCAGAAAGTAGTCTTCGTACTTTTTGATCTCTCGAATCGATTAAAATTTCGAAAAGGTATCTCTCGCCTCGTACAAAACGTCGAAAATTAAGTTTCCACTGTTTCGCACGTTTCGAGGAATGAAAATTGGGAAAAATTGAATGTAGAAAGTAGAAGCAGAATGGTTATACAAACCTTGTACGCAGGAGTAGTGTAATTTTCTAACACTGTCGGTGTATTCTACAAATTGGCCGTAGTTCACGAGCATAGAACGTTTCCTCGCGCATTATCGACACTTAGCGACGTCTGGAAGCCGAATAATTGAATGGGTGAGAAGAAGAAGGAAAATATTCCGCTAGGCATTCTTTCCGGGAAATGGAAAGAATTTGATTTACAAGTCAAACTAATGCTTTGAAAATGAGAAACTTTCTATTACGAAATTATCCTTCGAAGGCCATAATAACTGATTTGAAATAATTTTGGCAAATAAACAGCTAAGTCAGTTTTCTCGATTTCTCAAAAATAAGATCCAGTGGAATCTTTTTTTATTTTGATTTCGTCGAAAATGTTTAAAGAACGTTGTCTTAAGAGACTAGCTGTGCATACTCGAATATGTATTCATCGATTAGATCTGTTCGCTTATTACGCGTGTATAAATATACATGTATATATATATAAAAACTAACTATGTTACATGACATATCTTGCGTGGAGGCTCAGCTATATTTATGCACCGTGTTCAGGTTTATTCTGGTATATGCAAATACCACGCAACATATTGTTTTAGAAAATATCATGGCATAACCAGTTACGCAGTTTTCTCTTCTGTAATGTTTATCGTTGGCTGCCAAGGTCCTTGGCCTTTTCGAAAATATTTATACGAAACTTCCTTCTTCCTTATTTTTTTTTTCTTTTTTGTAAAAATGTATCATATCGAAGTCATGGATACTTCGATAATCTACGAAAAAAGGAACAAAAATTCAGATGAACGGGATTTTTAGAAATTTGAAATTGACCAAATTTTCCGACCATAAATTTAAAACCTTTCGTTGATACGTGTAGACAGTTTTGAATAGAAAGGTACTTTTCGAATAACGAATATATCAAGTCTATTCCTTATTCACGAATAACGAAGTAACGAAAAATTTGCAAGAGATTGGTAACGTTTCAAACTCTGAGAAATGTAGAAATGCAAAAAAAGAGTGCGAAGCTTTTCCCCAAAAATGAACCGAAAACAATAATTATCTCGGGCAAAAGTAACCAATAAATAGTTATCCTTTTTGAATAAAGAATGAAAATCGAACAACCAATTAACAAACATTTATTTGAACAAACGAAAATAAACAATACGCAATTTGTCACACTTCTCAGATACGAGTTTGAATCAGAACCACGGCAAAAATAAGACAAAACAAATTAACCCTGCAGATCCTCTTTCCACAGCTCCGATCCAAAGAAAGACAAAGAAAAGCCAGGAGAAAAAAAAAAAGGGAAGCATGTTCACCTCGTTAGAGGAACGTTCAAAAATACCAGGCTATTTATTTATCACCGCCAAAAAAGTTCCTTCCTTTCCGCTCTAATAACGCAAACCGCAGGCTATTACGAAGAACGCGACCAATCTCTCGCTGTCCAGCTCCGGGAAAATAAAGGAACTTATGGCTAGGGGCGACACCAGAACTCTTTTGGAGTTCCGCGAAGGGTCGTCGTCGTCGGAGTCGTCGGCGAGACAAAGCCGCGGACGTGATTCGACCTCGTTCACACGACGAGGGCACATAATGCGCGAAATAATTGCACGGTGGGAGTGATACATGGAAAATCGCGCCGCCTCGAGGTGAATAAAAAGGCCAGGCACAAACGGAGAACAATATCGTCGGCGTGTGCTCGCACTTACATCACCTTCTGCCAAGGCAATTACCATTCTATGCGTGCTGTTCACTGTTCCCTGTGTGCGTCTCTTTGTGGATACATACGGTAGATCGTTATTGAGTTTGTTGTAACGTGTCACTTATGACCTGGAACGATGCTTCCGTGAAAAATCGTTGATTATCTTGGTTCCACGTTAGCTTCATATTGAAATTTTATTGAATTTATGCTCTTTAACCCTTAATTGACCGTGTTGAGTCGTCGTGAAATGAAATTCTACTGCAGGAGGAAGAGGATTTTATCGTGTTACGGGGAAATTCGAATATGCAGATGTTGTAACTTTTAATATTGATTATTATTTGACCCTTTGCAATCGAGTGGCGACTGAGAAGCGACATTAATCAATTGTGACAGAAAGATCTATGGATCTCCATAAATTTGTTCGGCATAGTGGAACAGAAAATACCATCGAACATTGAAATAAAATAATACAGTTTATTTCTACGTTAGTTTAAAAAAATTTCAAAGAACATCCGAATCGCGACCTTTTTCACAGCAAAAAGACTTCCCGAGTGTAAAGGGTTAAATGTATCTGTTCTTGTCGCTTTTCAATTTTCTGAGTGAAAGCTGACTGGAGCCTAACATTTCTGTACTACCCTCTTATTATTCTACCGTTTTAGATAGCACAAAAAATATTAATTTAAGTTTGAATATAAGTACCGTAATGGAAATAAGGATATTTGTTCCTTAATTCCTTGCGAAATATCCCATTTAAGGTGACTCCTTTGTAGCTAAGTCTCTCGGGTCAGAATGGCCCGAAAATGAATGAATAGCGCCAGTAATTAAGAGTTAAGTCATCCATACTTTATGGATGCGCGTAAAAAAATTAACTGATCCTATTTCACCCACATATTACTCTGGTGAATTTTTCTGACATACTGAGAATTTAGAATTTTAGAAATTTTCGAAGCCTCAAACCACAGAAGCAAATCTCATCGGTGAATCTGAGAATGAAGGGAATTTAAAATTATTAAAATTCTGCAATGGAATTAGAATTGCAAAAATTTCAGAATTTAAAATTCTTATTTTACTTTTCAAAGCCACGAACCACTGAAATCTCATTGACGAATCTGAGAATAAAGGGAATTTAAAATTATTAAAATTCTGCAATGGAATTAGAATTGCAAAAATTTCAGAATTTAAAATCCTTATTTTATTTTTCAAAACCCCGAGCCACTGAAGTCTCATCGATGAATATGAGAAGAAGTGGAATTTGATGTTCATAAGTTGAAATAAACTGAGCCTCTTTGATTTCCTCTGTTATTTCTACAATTGTACAAATAACAGAATGGAAATTATGTCGCGGAATTTATCAGACAGACTTCATCAGACTAGCCCAGGGTTAAGAAGAATTTATGAACGTGGCTGATGTTTCTTAACTCGTGAATGAAGACGCCTGTTCGGTTGCA
>NW_017100368.1:763850-804094 GCF_001263275.1 Habropoda laboriosa
ACTGGAGCATCCTGTGTCTCCGTGGCAATGCTCGAGCGTTGCTAAATTGTTGTTGTATCGATCAAACTTTATACATTTCCTCTAAAAGATTGCAATTATAATGTGCACTAACAACCTCGATGGCAATAAGAAAATTCATTCTGTCCTTGGTTTACTGAATTTTCAAAGACCATTTTCTACTTATACTTTTCACAAAAAAAAATGGCACTCTATGAGTTCAAATAGCAATAGAATCTTATTTCGTACAACTCCAATGAAACGATTCTCTCAAAAGAGCAACTTATCCAGAAGAAAATTCACTCTGTCGACAATTTTACTGAATTTTCAAGCACAATCCTCCATTTACACTTTTCGCAAAAAAATGTCACTCTATGATAGGGTGACCATTCGTCCCGGATTTTCCGGAAATTAACAATTCGTTTATTATCAAAATAAATTTAACTAATCTTCAGAAAAATACTCTTAACTACTCTTAAAACTAATCACTCGTTCGAATTATTTATGCTTTAAATAAAATTTTTTTATTGTATCTGTATTTGTTTCATTAAGTGTAATTTGTTAATTTCTTTTCTTTTATATAAATAACAATAGAATCTTACTTCGTACAACTCCAAGAGAGCAACAACTCCTTCCTAATCCAGAAGCAACAAGCTTCTCGCGCGTACATATCCATTACAATCATCCACGCAAAATGTAATCCCAGTAATGTTCATGCGGCAAAAAGCGTTCAATGAGCCTGGCTCACCTCTAATTTCGATTAATGTAATTCACAGCGATTACGGCTCATTACCGCCGTCAGCTTTCTAATCGGTCAACTCCTTTCATCCTTTCAGCTGGTTCTCCACCGTTTCTCAAATAGAAGAGAAAAATCACAATACCCGTATTAGTTGCACCTTCGTCGTCGGTTCAGTTCAGTTTTCTTCGTACACCCAGGCAGCAGAAAGGATAAATTAGAGGAGAGCGGACGGAGAAGAAAACGAAACAAGTATGATTTAGCTAGGAGGTAAAGCGTGTCTATTAAAGCGTTGCAATCGCGACTCGAACACGATCGCAAACACACGTATATATTAGAAATAAGGATCGTGAAACAAGCTTCGACGGAGTACCGAGAAAATCGCATGACCGCGTTGCCGTGTTCTGTTGCAACATTTAGAAAATAAAAGGAGTAATATGGCCACGTGCATGCACAGGATGAATAACGAACCTATTGCTTGTTCATCGTGGAATTTCCACCTGGCTCGCGATTTCTTTCAACGAAAGCCAGTCGTCACTTTTCTATGGTTGATCTGTGTTTGAAAAAATATTCATTCTCGTTCGAATTGCGCGGGGCAAACACTTCGGTACGAAGATGTAATTAACAGAAGTGTAGAGAACGGACATACAGTCTGAGTACACAGGAATATGAAAAATACAGAAACATACTAGTTTACCAGTTGAGTATAACAGGTGGTGCCGAATATTAATTTAAAAGCGGGAAATCAACTGCAGAAAGAATCAACGACATTACAGAATAAGTTGACATTTAAACAGATACGATCGTGACAAATTGTATTTTCCACAGAGTGTACGGTGAACTTTTAACACTAGGTTTACGGATGTTTCTTGTATACGTAGGTACAGTGACCGAAAAAAGTATTCATACACGATATAAAATGGAATAACTTTTTTAAAATTGGGCCATACGACTTGAGTTTTTTTTTTTTTGAGAAGTTAGAAAGATTAGTTTACTAGATGACGTGTAAAAAAATTTTTGAAAAAACTGCAATTACTCGGATTCGCGAAGAGAATAGCGAAGGCCGTTTTTACAACTTTTTTATCTGAGATCGTAATGAAAATTTAAAAAAATACGTTTTGTAGATCTATGTCAATTACACACACGCTGAAAATTTTATCTGTGTATGAATACATTTTCGGTCACTCTATCTCTACGGATACGCGTGAAATTGACGCGTGAACAAACCCGCAGATTTTCTTTAACAAACAACATATACACTATTAACTTATAAATGAAACTATGTGATATTATATATTTATATCAAATTTATAATAAGCATAAATGGTAGGAGAGAAATGTAAAATTGTGAAATTCGAAATGCGTGAAAATGACGCGTCCCGTAAACCTAGTGTCAAGGAGAATAGAGTATGCTTTCTTGAATATGAGGAAGAAAAAAAATGAAAGAAACACAGCGATGTGAAAATATGCAGCTGTTTGAAAAATGGCTTTTAGAAGATTGCAAAGCAGAAGGAAATACGCGAACAGGTGTTTTCCTTAGGAAAATCGAAATTCGAGGAAAATGGCGGCAATACAGCTTCGAAAGTTTGAATTTGAATGGAAGCTTAAGGGAGGAATTATTTGATCGAGTTACCTTAGCATTTATGTAACTTTGATAGCTGAGAATTCGAAAAATCTTCCCTGTTAAATCTGAAAATTTATAGTCGAGATAGAAAATTGAAATTTTCTAATATCTAGTTTACCGAACGTCTCTGAACATCCATGCCAAGGATACAGCACGAGCCCGAAAAAGAGCGATGAAGTCATTCAATTCCGGTGATATATCCGCGTACGATCTCTGGATGACCGGGACTAACGATTACGGAGATTATGTCAATGAATTATTAACGCGACGGATCGACCTTATCTACCGACTTCATCGTTCCGAACGATAATATAATTGGTATAATTAACGATCTTGGGAATTTAACGCGACGAGAGAACTCTATACAGTGAATTCCAGTGAAAACCATTAAGGGGTTAGATTACATTAACTCGATTTGTCTGAAAAATTGATTTTTTAGTTTTTCATAAATTTATTATATACTACCTTGAAAATAAGACACGATTTATTCCAAGTGGAAATTCCACTTTGTACGGTGTAATGTGAAAACAATCGATTGTTATGAAATTTTGCAAACATATTCTCAAATACTTTAAATATCATCTGACGAGACAGTTTTTCTCAAATTTGAATTTTTACTAAAAAAATTTCCCTAAAATTCGTGAAAAGCAAATTTCTTCTTTGAAATGAATTTCATTTTACTTTTCAAATTAACGAAACAGTTCATTTCATTTCATATTCCATCGATTTCATAAACCTTCCCGCCGTGAGAATCCAGTATTATACACTTCATCGCATGTTCTCAGTTATAAAATTTTTTTAAGAAGGAAAACTACCGAAGAAATTTTCCAGAACAAAAATTAAAACAGAAAAACGGGCTCTTTGTTATTTCGAAATAAATTTTGAAAGAAACGGCACTTTTCGAACAGGCCAAGGTAGCCTAACCCTTTAATAATTACGGAATTCGTTAGAAAATCCAGCGGCGTACCCCTTGACACGGACCGACTGCGTCTCAATTATTAATCGCGGGCTGTAACGACGGGAGAGAAGGCGCGCGCTAGCTCAGAATGTACCGGGTGTCCCGCGTCGATCGATGCACGGAACGTGTCTCGGCGAGCGCCGCGGAATTGGAACGAATAACGATTTAATGGAGATCAAGGAGATTGAAGAAACTCAGCGGGGAAACGATCGATTCGCGGAGTCAAGGTCATCTCAAGGACGTGTAAACCAGCTTTTTTTTCAATCGATCAATTATTCAAGTAAATCTGATTATTCGTAATAGTTCGTTCTTTACCACTTCGTTTCAAGAAATTTTCTCTCCTATTAACGCTAATCAAGTGAGACGATTTTTATTTTCGAAAAGCATACGATACTTCGCCAAACTTCTCTTAGAAACGTGTTCAGAACGCTAACCAGAGAAGTGGGGCTAAAATTAGCACGTTCGAAGAAACTTGGAAAGAAATTCGCACGATCCTTTCCATCACGTCGTTCTTCTTTATATTAACATTTCGATATTTTTCACAGCTAAGTATTCTGACCTTTCGCATCGTTCACGATAATACAGTAATCGAAGTAAATATGAAACTAAAAATAATCCAAGTATCCCACCGAACAATTCTGCATTTAACAATTTCCCTTTTTATCAATATCTCGCTATTTTTCACGAGTAAACACGTTCCGACATTTCGCCCATTTAATTCGAAGCTATCTTAGCGTAATGCATTATGCCACGCGAAAGACACACGAAATTCCTGAATAAAACGGGGAGTATTTTTAGCATACCCGCTATCAATATTTCTGCACCACCTTCCCCGGTGTCTTTCCCATCACAATCCAATATACACTTCAGGACGTATCCGTTCATTGATTGGACCTGTATACGACGTCCGTGATTTACGTCACCTCTACACAAACGATGCTCCTCCAGCAGAGTACGCGACGTGTTGTAAGAAGCTCGGCGCGGTTTCGTCTGCTTGAAAAATTCATAGTTCCAACGAAAGGGTACAAGAGAGAACGAGGAAATCTCTCTTTCGATTTTTCCAGACGACCAGAATAACGTGCAGCCTACACAGGAGTGTCCAACGAGGCACGTGCACCATGCGAATAACAGAGAGAACGGCCTAGGCTGTTGGCGAGCAACTCGGTGCCAGCTTGTCTGCTTTAAATTAAAGTCGCGTCATTCCTCGTCACACGTCGAACCACGCGTATTCCAGTCGCGCGGGTAAACGTGCAAGTATAGACGGAATGGTAAAGAGCGAGCGAAGAGAAACGATCACGCCTACGCGGACGTGATCATCGATCAGCTGTTTAGTCATTTAAATTGCCAGTTTTTCGCTGAATTTTTTCTGGAGATATTAGCTCATCCTGGAGGTTCGAAAGAGAAATATCAATTTTAACGGAAAGACCAACCTACGTTTTGTAACGACGGCGTAGCGAGTCCACCGAAAAAGGAAGACGATGTTGTGGGACGAGAAGACGATTACGTTTTTTTTTTTCTTTATCCAATTTAAAGGTATATTTGAAATATTTGAATAACTTATGGGATGATCAAATATTAACACTTGACAGACGGGTTGTTTTTTCTCTGTCTTTCTCGGTTTCCGGGCGTTTTTTAAGAGAGGCGTAATAAAAATTCAAGCAAAAACGTAAATCTACGTGGGCCGTCCTAGGAAGTCAGAATGGGAAAACGTAAATTTACGTGACCCGTCCGTTAACTGTTAAGAATGAATTCCTTGTCAATTTTTCATTTAACCTTAGAGCTGTACTGCATGAAATGCTTATGTTGTCTTCAAAGAGTTCTTCCATTTTAGAATTTTCAAAGAATTAACCCCTTGGCCTATAACAACGTGTCAGACTCGTGGCAGAGATTTTGATCAAGATGTGAGAAAAATAGTTGTATTAGTAAGAAAAATTCATTGCAATCCTAATTTTCGTTTTAATTTGTAAGACTGAGGATTACGGAATGTAATTCGTCTGTAAAACGGATTAACTTTTGTTACCTGATACAGTACTGAAACAGTAAATGGCTGACGCTTAGATGCATAATCAGAAAGAAATCATAAGTTCAAGGGTTAATTTTTCGATAATTACAGCGAAACTTGGTACAATATTTTTATCTTACTTCCATTTGTAGATAATCCTCCTGCAGTTTGTCGGGAAGCACTCTGTATATGAAACGCTTACGGCGATTTCAAAGAGTTCCTCCATTATATAATCAACAAAAAAAAAAGTTAATCTTTTGATAAGTTGACTACGTTCATTTCCAGCCGACCGAGTACAAATCCTAGATTAATATTCTCCACTGGCTACAGCTTAATTACACACATATCAGAACGTTAGAACATACCTGTAAAGCGTGATAACGTAAGCAGATTTGAAGGATGAAGCAAGCTCGCCAGAGTTCAAGGGCAGAAAGCATCGAAGCCAGAGAGAATCGTGCTAACACGGTGCAAATGCCATTCGAACGCGTACAGACTGTTGCAAACTGCATCGAACACACTTCCAGGTACAACAACAATGTCCCCCCTATCCATTAGTCTTGCATTACCATATTCTTTCGTGGTTTTCCACTACTGAAAGCATCCTGAACACGCGTCCACTTCACGTTCTAGCCAGGTTTTATTATTCCAGCCGCATCATTAGTCGCGTAAGGATACATAACACACGTAATTATCCGCGGTTACGTTAACGAATGTAAATTCATCCAGTGTCGTTAAATCCAGTTCTAACAGCGACGCGGTGGTGTGGTCGTGTCTCGTATGAAACGAGCCTAAAAGACACTTCTGCGGCTGGGTGTGCTTCTCTCACAGTCGAAAATAGCATTGCTGGTGTGTACGAGGCACGGTAAGTAGGCTGTTGCAAGTGGTCACGATAGTGTGGACGTAATAATTGCAATTGCGCTTTGGCTCAAGGACTCACGAGGTAAAAACTAACGTAAACGATCTCTCGTGCTACATGGATGCACACAAATGAAAAAGAGCGACGAACAAAAGAACTCGATGAATCGACGACGTCCCCCTTTTCTTTTCTTTTTTTCTTCTTCTAATGGATTCTCCTTAACCGCTATCGGCACCTATAGGCGCTTTGAAAAATTTTCACGCTGTGCCCTTGACGCCTATAGGCGTTGCGAATATTTCCTTGCACTATGCTGTTCGCTATATTTCGGCACGCTTTCGCCCTAATTTAATCCTGAATTTTTGTCCTTCGCGCGCTTCTACTTTAACCTGTTAACTGGGTTCACCTATCAAACCGAAATCGAATCTGTCTAGTTTTTAATTAAAAACGAGTAAAAATTTGAATATGACGTGTTTTGTATTTAACACAGGCATAATAGTACAATTAAAATTTAACAATCCCCCGATAAATAAATAAATGAACCAATGACGTGTTAACTCGTCTTCCTCAGTTACCAGGTTAATGTAATCGAACAGTAAATTAAAAAATTTTAACTTAGGAATTTAAATTAAATGTCTGTAAAATTTAAAAACCTCGAAACGAAAGATTTTGCTGCCGCGATTGAACATCTACCGTACGCCACGCGCTTTACGTACCAAAACTTACCGCAGCGAAATGGTCAAGCTGAATCTGCAATCAGTTTTCCTTCCATCTGGTGATTTTCTTTCGTAACGATTTTGGATTGATATAGAATGAGAAAGAGACACACTGCGTAGGTATATACACGTGTGCAATCGGTTCTTGAGCAAAATATGTATGTAGTAGACTATCGGGCAACAAAGTGCGACAAACATAGCGTTATCATCCAGTGCTCTATCTTGAAGCGTTTCTTCTGTGTTACGTGACTTTTACAGAGAATCTAGAGAATATTTACGCTAGCTTATCACTCTGCCTGTTAGATATACGATTTATTTGACACCGTGATTAATCCTTGATTTCACTAATACAGGATACTAAGCTAATACGACGCTTAGACCTATGATAGCATGTGACACTCGTGATTTTTCCTTTCTCAGAATACGTAGGCAAGCTTCAATCGGAGAAACACGAATATTTTCGATAATATAATACACAGAAGTCGTTGAACGGTGTGATTTTTTTGGATGTTCCTTTTTTGTACAGACGTTTCTGAGCAGATACCAAGGTCCTATCGCGAAACTTGTTCCGCGAAACACGAAGATAGGCGTAAATAACACGGTGAAGAATATCAAGTTCGTGCAAACCCTCACGTACCACTGTTTCTTCTTCTTCTTCATTTTTTTTTTAAAGATTGGTATTGTTGGAGACGTATTTTCCAAGAATTAATTTCATTCATTTCGATGAATTTTGAAAACAAAATTTGCGGATTGAACGCTCAAGGGGTTAAATTATCAGTGAAAGAAAATAGTAAATTACACGAATCTCCGCTGTTTTTGTTTCTTCCGAAGTTTGCTTTCTTTGGAAACATACTTTTCAAGAATTAATTTAATCCACTTCAATGAATTTTGAAAACAAAATTTGCAGATTGAACGCTCAAAGGGTTAAATTACGAGTGAAATAAAATAGTAAATTACAGAAAGAGGCCTTAACCTGTTAGTACGACGACAGAAGCGTTCGATTCGTCGAAACTTCGAGTTAGATCACAGAAGGGAACACGATCGACTGTCCAGAGGAACATGAGGGTCTCTGTGTGTCCTGAGCACACAATGCTGTCGCACAATGACGCATTGTACCGAGCGGCCCGTTGTCTAAAATAAAATCATATCGACGTTCCTCTGTCGCTTGAAATAATCGTTCACGGTCAAGGGGAATCGCGGCGACGAGATGCTATAGCACGGATATGCGCCACGCGACCAAACGAGCCTTGCAGAATAATGGATTCACGTCGGTTTGAATAATGAGCAAGTAAAGAGGACGAATGTTAGCGGTGATCTGGAAGAACAAAGGGAATTTCTCGATTTCTATGGCCTTAGCCTAAAATATTCTTGCCCTACTTTGTTTCAGGTGGATTAAATATGGGCTAGGTACAACATTTCAATGGAATCCTATTGTTCAATGCTTTTAAATATACAGGGTGTTCGTTTTAACAGTTCACGCGATTTTTTAGTCGTTTGCAAAAATGTAATAAAAAAAGGTACTGATAAATATATTTATCTGCGTTGAGTGGGTAACATAAAAATACTATTTTTTCATAAAGAATTGTTTTATTTTTGCATTAAAATCCAGGAACAAAGTGAAACACTTAAGGTTTAATAACACAGAAAAATCATAAAAATAACAGAAACAAGCATATTATTTATTGAATAAAGCACTACTTGCTGTCTAAAATCCATAATACAAAACCACCGACACTCTCGAATTTCGCTACCATATTGTACTATACAATTTTGTTGTCTAAAGACCAACAGAAGGTCTGTTACCTTAAAATTTCGTAAAATCTTCTACAATTTTTTCATTTTACCCTGCCAGAGAGGTAAACACAAATGATAATGGTTTCCATTTGTATCACAAGTACCTATTAGAATAGCCACTACACAGAACTATCAGTACCATATACAAAACTATATTTCACTTTACCTAGGTTTTCCCTATACAGTTTGATTCAAAATAACATACAAGTATTTTATCCTGATTTCAACTAAACCTGAAAATGTTTAGTAAATGTACAGTATTCCTTCGACGAACAGAATAATCCTCACCATCTTAACCCCTTACCTTATGATTTTTCAATGCTGGTCTCTCTTAATCCCAGAAACTGAACGCTTTAAAAATGCGTTAAACAAGAAACTTTAAAACGTGACACATCCTTTCTATTTAACAATCCTCCGACTTATAAACTAACGCCAAAGTTAGTGTTACAATTGATTATTATTACGGGCGGAACTCACTTTTGCCATATCTTAACCACAATCTACACCACGAATGTGATTCGTTATTACGAGGCAAAGTCAATTTCAAGAATCAAGACACGCCTGAGAAGTCTGGAAAAACGCAACTCATTTCCAACAATAAACACGGTCACCGAAAAAACCTTCCTTTCTTCGTGTACCTGAAAGCTACCTGAATCCCACCAGATCTTCCTCTACCTACTAATTTTTTACCTGCCAGAGGACCCGGGCGATCCCCGAAAACGTCAAATTCCCCGATCCTATTTACACCGGTCAAAGACCCAGTCACGGTCCACTCCTGAACGCGCACCGATGGCATAAATTAATCCAAGGCCAGCCAGAGAAGAAAAGACCTGTTGGGGGATCGTAAATAAGGACCTAAAGTGGTCATGCGCGTTGCCTGTTTACTCTGGCGTGTTATCGAGATCGAATGAAACTGGGGTCAGAGGTGGATCTGTCTCGTTCCACGAAGAAGAAATCCAATTTTTAACACGCACCACACGAACGAGCAAACGGAAGTCAAGTTGACCAATGGAGCCAATTGAATTCGATGGCTTGGGAAAAGATACGGAGGACACGTAGCCTTGCTGGCTTGTAATGCTCTCTGCTCCACGAGAAATCCCCCGTATGACGTGTGAAAAGTCGAACGGTGAGAGCATCGTCACCTTCGTTTTTCTTCGAGAGCTGATTTTCAGCCGAGACGATCAATTTCGTCGGTGAAAGATTTTCTATTAGCTTTAGCGGAAGATCGAGTGTACGCAGATTTTTGTTGACTGAAAGTGACTTGTTCGTTGGGTTATTCAGGTGTTTGTTCTTGTTTCTTTCATTCACAGAGAGAAATGAGAGTTCGATGACACGAAACGATCGTTGAATATTAAAAGCTGTATTTGAAGAGGATTAGGTGTGAGTGTGTACTGAAAATCTGGGATCGAGGTTGAACATATGTCGCAGATTAATTAAGATGATAAGGCAAGATTAGAGCGTGCAAATTGCTGGCTTGAATGGTTTCGGAATTTCGAGTATTCTGTTTGATGTGGGATTAGCGTACATCTGTTGGAAAATCTGGTTATCAAATTTATATATGTACAACTCGCCACTTCCAGGAAGTCAGATTATTCCAGAAGCACACGGTCTAAATTCACATCGGTGTGAATAATTAGATTATCTCTGGTAACTGGTAATAACATTCTCCTCGTTTTTAGAATATCGAAAAAAAGATGATTTCTACGATTTATCCTCGTTTCCAAAAATCGACGAAATTATTCAGAAACCTTGCCTACAGTTCACACAAATCCTGCTCTTCTTTAATTGCAAACGCCCTTCTCATCCTTACCTTCTCTAATTACAATCCTCACTCTAAATTATTACACATCCTCCTCACCCTTCGAACATTTCTCAAAAAAGGAAAAAGAATTCATTCTTTTCACTTCACATCCTTTGAAGCTCCAATTGACGCATCCTCGTAATTCAATTCTTCCATCGCAGCTGTTCCATCCGCGGACAGCTTCGAAACCGCGTTTCCGCGAGCTGAATCGTTATTTTCACCGGTCAGCGAGCGGTTCGCGTGTCGTATCGTCAGCTGACCGGGGAAACGTCACGTAAGTGGCTTCGACTATCGATGGAGCGTGAGACAGGCCGTTCATCGAGTGCTTAAACGTACACTCCCGTTCATAAGTATTAGCAAACTTACTCTCAATGTGAAATTGTACAACTCTTTATTATTTTTTTTCATTCCTCAAATTTCGCTCCATGACGTCAAACACCGAATTTCTTTCCTTACATTTTCAAGCTTTTCAGACGTTCGAATTATTCTGAAATTGGGTCATTTTTTAGTTTTTTCCTTATTCCTCGAACTTGACTCGATTTCTTATAGTACTCAAGTTTGTTTCCTTATTTTTACATTTTTTTTTTATCTGTATGGTGCACTCCGTACTATTTTGGGCACTTTCTACCGACACATGTACGATACTAATTTTCGCGCAGAAATGTAATTCAAATCGTGTAATACTTTCTGTAAAAATGTAACGGGTGTCCGAACACTTATGAACGACAGTGCATGTTGATCGTGACAAATGACTGGTCACACGACGCAGCGCTCCCTCTTCTCCGCCTTGGACTCGCTCGACGCAAGTTTCCCGGCGTGTACTTGCAGCGCGTGTTCATCTCCACGGTGCACGTTGCAACACAACACGTTACCAGTTACGAGATATTCGTCACACTTCTTCTAACAATTTGTTTGAATTTTCTTTCGTCATTGCCACTTCGTTTAATTCATCGAAAGGAACATTCCTCGCGTTCCTTTTTAACCGAGCACAGATTGATTCCCGGCTGCTTGCGTAACGCACGTGCCACGGCCTCTCTGTCCATTGAGAGTTAAACGCGGAAAATTAAAGAGCACTTGTTTCAACGATTCCAGGAAGCTCTTCCGGTTAATACGTTTCAATTGCTACGCAATGATAACCGTGGAAAGTATCAACACACATGTTACCTGGCTAGGATGACATTCGTGGAAATTATGAGAGAACATTTGCATCTAAAATTTCTTATCAACATACTTGTTAGTATTATGTCGCCCCGTTACGTAGACGTCCTTGTCGTATCTGGTTGTTCATAATAAATCTCGTGTAACGACAAGATTCGGTGAACCAAAGAACTCTACTGTATCGCGAATGCTACCACCAAAGATCATTGTAACGCATTATCGATCGCGCCGATTTTCTTTTTCTTTTTCGTTACTGATAACTAATACTGCTCACGACGAAATTTTTTGATTACCGATAACCTACATCGATCGTGAAAATTTTGCCCAGCTGCTGATAATTATTATTATCATTATTAGTATAAGCCACTCAGAAGCCAAAATGATTCACTTCACTTTTCGATACTCTTCTAATTTTAGTATCACAGCGCGTGCCTACTGCTTAATTCTTCGTAAACGAAAAAAATTTAAGTCACTTTGGCTTCTGAGTGGCGCTCATACGTGTGTCGTGCTTTCCTTTTCATTATTAATTAATAAATAATGAGCAACCGAAACTTTAAAAAATTGATATTTTATCCTCCGACATTCTATCTTTAATTAAGCAACAAACAACTTTGCCTCGATAACTTTTTCGATAAAAATGAAGAAAAAAATAACTTCTTTTTTTCCTGCGCTTTGCGATCATTACCGTTTTCTCTCAGAAATTATTCGTCACGCAACGAAATTAGTCGACTCCGAAGAATTTCATTCCCCGTGTCATATTTGTCCTGTGCACGTTTATCATTTCTCCGTCACGTTGCAATCGCGGTATTTTCCCGCCGGTGTTCGTGCAACTCGGGAAAAACACGTAGAAAGTTCCCGATTCGGGAAGATCTGTCGAGGCCGAATCGATCGCGGCCACCGCAGCAGAAGCTTTCGAAGTATCGCCTTTAAGTTCGCGCCAGTGTCGCCAGAAGAAGAAGAGAAAAGAAATGTGGCACGCGGTCATGCCTCGTCGGAGTAAACAACGAAAAACCGACGAGTTCGGGAATATCGGGGGCGGACCGATCAACTTTTTCCCCCCGGGGCTGAGTCAGCCGCCATATTGTGAATGACCCCGTAATGGTCCGATTCCTAGGCTGATTCTGCGAGGAAAGGCGGTATGGAAGGGAGATGAATGGAGGGATGAATGTGGATGATGGGGTGTACGAGCAGGATAGGATAGAGTTTAGTAGGAGTTAGTTAGGGTAACGTAGGAAAGAGGTTAGGTTTTAGTTAATTCCTTTTAGCTAAAACTGAATCTAACCCCCAGTGGAAAGCGGCTACTCGACGTTCCCACCGAGAGGGCGACTGACATAGCCGGTCCCAAGACCGGTTGAGAAAAGTAGAGGGCCCTAACCGTGCCTAACCTCAAATCTCCACCAGCCACCCAACGCCAGGTGTGAGACGCCTATGTCGAAAGACGGATACCCCGCGTGTGGGTTGAGGAACCCCAACTCGGTATTGGCAGCTACGTTTCTCTAAATGCAAACTTTGGTTTACCATTTCTCGCAAATATTACTTTTGCACCGTACTACATATAGGGTGTTCCACGCACAGTGACCGTCACTTAAAATCGTACACATAGCAGTTCGGCCATTTTTTTTGCAAACACCTCCCCAATCTCCTGATATGAATGTAATTGAACATGTGTGAAACGAATTAGACAGGAAAATACGAGTACACGATATAACAAGTAAGGAATGGTTAAGTAAAACACCCCGATTTTGTGAAAATTTGGTTAAATCAGTCCCTCGACGACTAAAATGTGTGGAAAATGCATTTGGTTACCCTACAAAATATTAATATAAGTTATTTATGTTACATATTATTGTAAAAATGTATCAGTGGCAGGTACGTCGTTGCCAACAAACCCTTACCGAACGTCGTTCTATTCTTCCACGCGAACTTTCTCTTCTCCAACCCCTTCAGATTTTAGTTTCCGTTCTTTTGTCTCTCCCCGGGTTAAGACTTGCCTTCGTGCCAACCATCGAGACGGACCCGCCGAACCGCTGCCGCCGGGACAATTAACGAATAAAACGATTGTATTTTCCGGACAAATTGTACGCCGACCGTAACACTTAGATCTTAATAAATTGAGGTGAAAACGGTGCAACGGCGTTCCTCACCCACCTCACATCTAATTCTTTCTGTACGATTTTCACTGACCGCTAAGTTTCATGACAAATTTTATCTAATTCACTAAGTATTACTAAACATTTTGTTATAGTTTTGCTATATGTCGAATAAAGAAGCATTAAACTATACGCCTGCGTATGGGTTTTAATCGTTTAGTACAATTTTCACGTTTTATTAAAAAAAAAAAGGACGGCCGAACCGCTAGGTGTACGATTTTAAGTGACAGTCACTGTAATTGTCGCTGTGAAATTTCAGAAAAAATAATCTTTATCTCAAAAGATAAAAATTCGATCTTCGTTTATTTTCATTTTACATTTTCATTAACATTCATATGTCTAGAGAGAAAGAGGTAGATAGAGGAACTTTTGTTTACGAAAGTTTTGCACGCTTAAATATACTTCTTCACCAGCTGTGAAAAGCAAATTACTCTAAAGTTGTAGGAAAATTTTGAAAGTCAGTAGCGACACTTACGTTGGACACCCTCTATGACAAATGAATGTATTCTCAGCAAAAGGTTGAACATGTAATAATAAATGCTTGAAACATCAAGCTGCAATTTCCAATGTTAACCAGCGTGCCATTAGTGCCAAATAGAAAATGCGACACGTCTTATGCATTATCGTTTTGGCAACACTTCTGTAGTTTACGCCCGACGTAACTATATCGATACGATTAAAAATGGAGGATCCTTAAATAAAGAAATTATCATGCCGACGTGTAATATGCGTTCTTAACAATTCGAGAAAATAATAGCGAAACCTGTTATTCCCCAACTTTAACCCACTTCCAAATCGACGAACGTAAGCACTGGCGCAACACGTGTTTCGATTAGCTAATTTTGCTTAGAAATCGACTGTCCCAGTTCCATTAACAGGGACATCTAAAAACCATTAGCTCCGCCTCCGAGTATTCCTCAATTCTGGCTCTTTCCAATCTCAAACATCCATTTCTCACTCTCGCTAAATTAATTCCCACCGCTTTCCAATCCCAAAAATCCACGTTGTCGTCGATAGATCAACAACTCGAGATTTTGCGTATTAACTGATCTCTGAGTCACCTTTGAACGTGGACCCAGCGGAAAAGTTACCTTTTTACAACTGTTTAACAACCGAGTTGGTTTCATAAAAGAACACCGAGTGCGCTCAGAAAAACCGTGCATTAAGCTGTCTTAATGTAATTAGTCTACGAAGTGGGACTACTGTTGTGTAACAGAGTTTGGACTTCAAACCAGTGACAGCGTTCGAACGATCGAAAAACTAATAACACTTCGATACTTTATTTCTAGCCCGTTCGTTCGTCACTGTTAACTATTCCAGAAAAGTAATTAATTCCAACTCGAAAGATAACACACTGTGTGTTGAGCTGATTCGGACATTAAAAATCGCCTATCAACTTGGAACAACTCTGACCATTTAACCGTTTCGAAACGTTCAACTGCAATCAACAAGGTATTGCGTAACCTGGTGATTAATCGGTTGATATCAAAAACTGGTCAAACTTCAATTTCACGCGGACAATACTGGCGTGGTATTACAGCAAGTGAAATACTCGAAGGTAATGATCGCGCCATGACTTTCCCCGGTCTAGCTGTTGCTCTTTTGAGCGTGTATAGTCGGAGGAAGAAATATTGCGAGGTCGTGAATTGAAGCATTAAGCAGGGGCACCGTTTGACGCAGTCACTTTTCATTTTTCGATTAGGGTTGAATTATGAAGATAAATTTTGAAGAAGAAAAAATCTAAAAAGTAAGACGTCAAAACCACACAACTTTAACTTTTTTTCTATATCGTGTACGGTTTTGTAAACATTCTCGATAATATGAAAACTCAGAATTTCGTTTGATTGTCAAAACAGAACGTTTCTGCAAAGTTTCAAATTTTTTTCCTAATTTTCCGGTTGTTGAACTTTCCTTGTGAATGAAAGCTAACAAAGAGATCCTATAGCTGGTCCCTCGGGGATTTTAACCCTCTCGCTGCGGCAGATTTTGGTACGTGACGCGCGTGTCAGATGTTCCATCGCAGACGCAAAATCTTTCGTTTCGGCGTTGAAAAATTGTTGAGAAATTTTTAAATTTACCGTTTCAAAAATTAAAAGGTAAAAGTACGCTCATTTTCAGAGCGCCTATTGGCGCCAACAGCAGTGAAAGGGTTAACGAAATCTGAAGGGATGAATCTAGAGGTCAAAAAATGACAATCTGTGAAACATTTCATTCCAGTGCACATTGTTTATAAACAATTGAAATGAGATCTACAAAACCGTGGAGGTTTAAGTAATATCCAAAAAGTCACCACCAGTAGGTCAGCGCATAGGGCGCTCGTTCCGTAAAGAGAAGGTCTGAATTTCTCGAGTCACACTATTTTATTTGATAACTGTACACTTCATGCGATCTTATCCCCTGTGTAGGCAACCGGGTACCCATTTCTATATTTTCCTTTAACAATTTTTATGTTCTTGTGAAAGTATCGTAAGATCGCTCCGGATCCCCATTTTTAAAAATAAAAAGTTACGCAAACAATTTGAAATATTAAAGCCTGAGGGAACCGTGAACATTTTGGTTGCCTGCACAAGGGTTAACTGAGGTTTCTATCGATTCGTCTGTTTGATATGCCTACAAGTGTAAATTTTCACGATCTCGCTATATTTCTTCCATCGACTATACGATTGTTAGCAGACTCCAGCTGCGAGGTGATTAACCAATTTTACTGAGAAAACGATGCACCAAACGGCGACCCAGTTTCATCCACCGAATCGACGACACGAAGACGCCATTCTTCTCGGTGTACACGTTTGCAACGGGAGAGCTAGATCTTTATCCGTCGGATAAAAGAATCAGGTCAAAGTTGCTCACGAGGCTCATTGACGCGGGTCAAAGTCTTGTTGCGTCTACGAGAACGCTAGTTTATTCGTCGCGTGTTCGGCTGATTGAAACTGCATCAATGGATAGGAAAAAGGGAAGGAAATAGGAGGTTTAACTGAGAAAATATTACGAGGTATCATGACCCCTCGAACGTTACGAGGCATTGTGTACCGCTTTTGGAAACAGCGTCGTAACTATCAGGACGGTGCAAAGTTTGCAAAGTTTAAAATTGCAAATTTAGACCTTGAAGTTAAAAATGATTTAAATGAAGAAATGGAAGTTTCTTATAGAAAGGGAACTGATTACCAAAAAGACAGAGTACTGTCGCACAAAATGACGCGATTATATCGCAACTTAACACGTTCACTGCCAAGTCTATTTTGAAGAAATCTGTTCCAGACGCCAAAATTATTTTTTCAATTTATTGCATAGAATTAAACAAACACATATTAATTTTTATATTATGACTTTAATTTTAATTGTATTTTTGTAAAAAAAAAATGCTTTCGAATTATCTCGTGGTTGGGCGTCTCCGAATAGGACGTAACTTCTACCAGCAAACTGCCAACTACGAGTTGTCTCGTAGCTTGGCAGTCAACGTGTTAAATAAGAAAAAAATTACAAAAATTTTCAAAATCCAGAATTTTCCGACATACCTAATATTTTACAGTTAGGTTAAATCAACCAAGATTACTAAATCATTCCAGCGAAACTTTCGAAATCAGGTTGGGTCACGTTAGAAAATCGTAAAGGTTAGATTAGAACGTTGAAAAACTTCGTATCTACGATTCGCATGGAAAAGCGTGGCGAAAGGGCGCGATTTGAAGGTTGAACGAAGTATCTGGCGGTGAAATGGGGAACGCGGAGTCCCGATTGGCGCCAGGGGGCACGTATCGCCGGGAAAATCGAAAGTGCCAGGCGATAAGAGCGAACTTGATCGTTACTTCGTCAGCAACCGGTGGAAACGGTCAATGCGAGGCGCATCGCAAACGGGTATACGAGTGGTCTGCGGTCGCATTACCGGTACGCACGTCGAGGAACGAGAATTACCGCATGAAACTCGAGGCGGGCAGTACCTACAAGACGCGGCCGAATAGGAAAAAAGCTTCTCCGGCGAGGAATCGATTTCACGGCGGCAGTGAAATGAGGGAGAAGTTAATGAACGATACATAATCTTTCGTGTGCCTGAAGACTTTTTTTTTTATTTTTCAGATTTGTAGGGGACTTCAATGTTATTAAAGCGAAAAATATTTTAATGAAAATCAAACGAAATTCTATAGCGACGACACAATGGTGTCACCAAAAAAAAGAAGGGTAAAAGTTATGGAATGAGAAGGTGCTAACGTTTATTCTTTTTTTATCAAATTTAAAGGTTCGTTGGAAATTACGATCTAAATTATAAAATTTCACACGAACTTATGGGATGACCTAATCGTATCAGGTAATTTTTTTTGCAATTTTTTGGTTTTTCAGGGTAAAAACACCCCTTAATGTTAATATGTGTTTTCCTATTTTCTATGGAAACTATAATAGATGTAAAGAAATTATTAAAAAGGAAATTTAATGCATACTGCTGGAACTAAATAGGAGGTCACAATTTTTTGAAATAGTGAAGAATGGTGCGATTTTTCATTCTCCCAAAATTTGTCAAGGAAGTGACGAATGTTGTTTTCACTTAAATAATAAATTTCTAGGAATTTCAGTGCGCAGTTTTATAGGGTATAAAAATCGATTAAATTTGTATCGTAACAATATTTCGATGAATTTGTGCAAAATTTTTGACATATCTGACACGTGAAAAATCAGAGCGACATTTGATAGTCCAAAAAAACAATGTGCCATATTAGTGTCAAAGAAATGATGGATACCGAACAATTTTTCTCATGATTTTAACCCCTTCTGTACATCATGATGCGAATAACGAGCCAAAGGGCAGCAAGGAAAGCAAAAAAAAAAAAAAATGAGTGTTTCATAACAAATTACAATGTTGACAGAAAATTACCAGAAACATTAAACAACATGACGAAAACGGTGCCGAGCAAAAGAAATGACCGTCGGTTAAAAATCGTAGACTTCGTCCTAACCTCAATACATTCAACAAGATAGACGATAGCAAACAATGTTTAGCAGTTAATTAGTATCGACGATGATTAGTAAATAGGCGCGTGTCACGAACGGTCAGAGTAACGTCATAACAGATTACGAAGCAGCCAATCCCTTCGGAAAATCACACATTTACCACGTATCGCAAAAACAATAAAAAAATAAGAACTAAAATAGTAACCTCTGCAAATACGAAAAAAAGTTCTTAGCAAGTGATAAAATTGCAGAAGAAAAAAAGGTAAGACAACTTAGGCGCCACATGTGCTCCTCCAAGGCTACTCTTCGAACAAAGTGCTCCGGAAGATAGATAGAGACGATATATAGAAAGCTGCAAGACGATGGAAAATTCTTGACTACGACAGTTTGGGAAAAACCGAAAAATATTGTCACCGAGGGAGCAGGATCTTTAAAAGGCCGCTCTTCGAAGAGGAAACTCCTCTCGACATCTTTCCCGAAGGTTAATCGTCGGGAACTCTTCTCTCGAAAGACCATCAGAGAGAGACTTTTCAACGAACGAAAAAATCTTTCCCGCATAAGTTACAATGAAACGGGTCCAGAGGATTATAAGCAGGTAGAGGGAAAACCTGACGACCTCGAGTTTCGAGAAAACTCGATCTTCTAGCTCGTAACCTCGTCCGTTCCTTTATTGCAGCGGTTGTGTAATAAAATCATAGTTCCAAAGTGCTCGTGATCAGCTAAATATACGATCGTGAGGTGCTATAACGAGTCAAATGCAGACGATACGCGTTTAACGGCGTAACGGTACGAGGATTCCACGGTTAACGCGTCGATCGCTTAGCCAGGCAGCGTCGAGACGCGGAAAGAAGGCGTCCAGACGAAGTCGAGGTGAAGAAAAACAACTGTGACCCGATTCTCCGCGTCTAGACGCTGGTCACGGTGGGGTATTTGTATGAAAAAACGTTTGTGAAAATTATTTTGTCAATTTCACCGGAGCCAGATGCACTTAGAAACGAAGAAACGTTAATTGTTCGATAGAATTTTTACACGAAAACTCACAGGAGAATGCAGAAATTCGGAAATAAGCCGATTCATACACAGGATTTTTTACTTTACTGTGACATTTCCATATTGAAACTCTCAATTTCTAGAGTTACATATGCAAACAAGGGAAACAAGGATTTACCACCAATTTTTAAATTATTTTTGTATAATATATAGGAATGTTAGGTTGCAGACTGATTTTTCTCACAGAAAATTAGAAACAATAACGCTTATATTTATAATAATAACAGAAAAAATAAATAAACAAAAATTCTATTTATATGGTCTTCTTCTGTCTAAATTCTGGCGTCACAAAAATGGTCGTCATTCTAACATTATCAAACAAAAGAAACACTTTTTCGAATTTTAATTAAATCGGAAAATTTGAATTTTGCCCAACTTTTTAAATGAAATACTCGACTGTGTTCTGTGGAAGCATCGACGACTCGCATCCAGAAGAGAGAAGTTCAAATTACCAGAGATTTTCTGCGCTGTTTCTAGAAGATAAGAGACCCAACCTTAACCCGACTACTTTATGCAGTTCGATTTTATTTTTCCGCACAGTTCTGAAAGTAGAAATCTATTCAAGATGATAGATTGCACGGTGGAGAGTAAAAGGTTAAGAAAAGTTCCGCTGCTAAATTGTCCTTTCTAAGAACCTGGCCAGTTTCACGGAGGACGAAGGATCAGAGGATCTATGTAATCAACAAATCCTCCAGACCTTTTGCAAACTATAACGAACAGTGGAAGACCTAAAATGTCTAGCTTCTCTAGACTCCGCTTTCTTCGATCGTGGCTCTAACGAGATGGTAAAGCTTCACACCACTAGGTACAGGATAAACATTACCGTTCATCAGACGAGCCAGCGCTGATCAACATCCACGTCCCAATCACGCTTCACCGCATTCAATAAACGCTTCAACAACAACGTACCGTGATCGTGTCCGTGATTGGACCACGATTGCACGTCCGATGCATTCGTTTCACCGAGTATACAGATGTAAACAAGATTTTTTGGAAAATCATGTACCATCAGATGGTGTGGAAATTTTTCAATTTGCTCAGACGTTAATTTTGATTCGAGAAAAGATTGGTAAAAAAGAAAATAGTAGAGATGGATAGCGAGGAAAAATGGTGAAACGAGAGGCTGAAGTTCTCTATTGTGCCTGTTTGCGGTGACATGAGGTTGGTTAGGACAAAGACAACCTTCGAGGTTGCTTGGCTGTCGCACGAGTATCGCTATCTTCGCGCTGATATCATCTGACTCCTTTTTTCTCTCTGTGCTCGCGAGTGGCCGACGATAAGGATCGTTATTAGCCGTGTCCTTCCGGCACGATTCTCGCTTAACGAAGCCGAGCTCAGTGTCTCCGCATACCTCATTTATTTACCTTCTTCGATAGACATTACTTCGGTCACACACGACGATATTCAAATATTTCTAATGGAAATTTGGAAATTTCCAATGATAACTCGCGATGTTAATTACAAACTGCAGTGTAATATATTAAAAAAAAAACAATGTTAATTTTATACAAACGATATACACGGTTTTATGAAATTTAATGAGAAGTTATGATGTAATTTTGTATGATTATAACTCGTTTTGATTAATTATACGATTATGAAGATGGAAAATTAAACATGTACTTTTGCTCAGAACGAGCTTAGTTATGAGTACAGGCAGGAAATGAAAAAAGTTGAGAATAACGAAGGGGAGGGTTTAAGGAAATTCACAGGTGAAGAAGCTCATCACTCACCGGAACCGTAATCTATGCTTGGTGTAGGTGGAAGGTGGCTCTCAATGGCGGCCTTGCTGAACAAATAGATCGGATTCGTGTCGGTTCCGGCCGAATAGGAGCACACACGCGCGTTCTGTTCCAGGCTTTCGCCTCCGCTCATCAAGAGCACCTGGTGCGCCGCCACCACGCCGCATTCTCTCTCGATCGCTTCCTTCAGCTGGGAGACACTGTGCAGAAAAGGAAGAAAAATTTATATTAATAATAATCCGTGGGGTAATAATACATGGTTTATTTCAGCGGGAAGAGTGCGAGAGAAAGGTCGATAGAGTGGCTGGATCTGGATGGTAAGATGTTTTGAAAATCTGTAAGAAATGGAAAGTCTGAGTTCTTAATGAGTGGACGGTTTGGAAGTTACAAATTTGGAAAGTTATGAACTTGGAATTTTGAACGTTCGAAGTTTCAAAACATTGCAAATTTAAAAATTTGGAAGTATGAAACTGTAAATGTTTAAGAATTCGAAGGTTTGAGATTGAAAAAATTGAAAATTTGAGAATTCAAGCGTTTGAGAATTTGAAAATTCGAAAGTTTGAGACTTCGAAAGTTTGAGAATTTAAAAATTCAAACGTTTAAGACTTCAAAGGTCCGAAAATTCTGAAGTTTAAAAATTCGAAAGTTTGAGAATTCAAAAGTTAGGGAATTCAGAAGTTTGGGAATCCAGAATCCCGAGAAATTCGAAAGTTTGAAAATTTGGAAATTCAATAGTTCCGAGAGTCAACCATCGGAAAATTGCTCCATTCAAGCGGAGCATACGCGGCCGATACGATCGAAGCGCAACTAAGGAATACAACTTCGTCGGACATCACACGCCCCACCTGGATGAACCATTTAAAGCGATCTCGGTACACGATAAATTCTACGATAAACCGGGCCAGTTGTACAGCTTCAGCGTCGTCTATACCGTGATTAAGGTCAAGATTATCTGCGCCCGGTATCAGAGAGGCCGGCTGCTCTTAGGAGCGCCAACAAAAGTCCAAGTAATTGGGGAAACTTGGAAGACTTCTGCGTAGCCGAACGGGAATCTAGCACGGGAGATCCCCGCCTTTAAACCAGAAAACAGTGGAACGCTGTTAGGCTGCCGGTCGCCACGACACGACCTGGTTCTCGCAAGGCGTTCAAGCACACACATCACGATAGTAATTGCCGGATGATGCGTTTCCGTAATTCGCGTGGAAACCGCCCAGCCAAGAAGAGGAACGGAAAGGAAAAGAAAAACGGGATCGATTGGACAGTTAACCGAGTCCCAACTTTCGATCTCAAAAGCGACCACTCTCTATTCCTTGGCAATTTTGTGCTCGAACGCATGGTAACCACCGTAATATAAAATGATTAAAATCTACGATACGAAATGCGTGCATGTAATTTATTTATTCATTTACACACGGAAGGCAATATTCATTAGTGTGCAATGAGTTCGTAATATAAATAACAGATGATGAATGTAGCAATTATCATAACGTAAAGCTGCACAGTTTAATTATAAGGTAATTGCTTAAGTATAATAGCATGCTATTTAAACGGATTTATAAACACAGCGAGGAAAATACAACCAGTCACTTGTATCCGTTCGAGACGTGGACCAATTAGGTCGTACGATATACCGTTCGAAAGCTCACCGAAAGAAAACATTTGACACCAACTTTCAACCCTCTAGCTCAACCTAGGAGTTAGTTACAGGGTAGTTTATATTCACAATTCTGTGGACTATTTTCCCTATTTAGCGGTATGCAAAGATTCAAATTTTTAAAATCGGTTTTTAATTTTTTTTCAGTATGACCCACCTTACCAAAAAAATCTGATCAAAATTTAGGATAATAGTTATGTTAAGATGCTGCTACTACATAAATGTACAAGTAGTCGCTTGAATATTTCAAAAAATACCCGCTTTTGTTTACGGTTTTTATTTTTTATAACTAGGATTTGCAACGAAAAAATCTGAAAAAATTGCCTAACATGTGCCATCATATGCGCAATGTGCTAGATTTTTTTCCAAACTTTTGCATACCGCTAAATAAGGAAAATAGTTTACAGAATTGTGAACATAAACCACCCTGTAACTACCCCGTAGGTCGAGCTAGAGGGTTGAAAGTTGGTGTCAAATGTTTCCTTTCGGCGAGCTTTCGGAATGGTATATCGCACGACCTAATTGGTTCAAGGGCCCTTTCTTTTCGCGGCGGCGGATGTGAAACAAACAACCGCACAGTTAGATACGCTTCTGCGTATTATTCCTGTAACGCTCGTCGATTGATCATAGTAACACACCATTATTTCTTTCTTCCTTGTATGCGATAAATTTCATTTGATTGCAACAGAGGATAAAATTGCAAGTTGCAATTGTGTCAGGGTGATATTCATCGAGGTAGCAGAAGAACGCATCCAACCAATTTGCAAAAACAAAAGACGAAGGAAAAAGGAATCTGCACGGAGGTCGAACAAATTTAAACGACGAATTCGCCGATAAAATTCTTCCGTGCTAAATATCCGCGTCGTTTCTCTCGCAGCTAACCTTTTATAATTAATACGCGATGCGCCACACGTCGTCCTCGCCTTGGACAAAGAGCTTCTCCTTATCCGTTATTTAACCTTGCTAAGGGTGCTGATGACGACTGGACGAGAGGGAGAGCGCGAGATCCACCGTTCCAATTCCTTTTACGTGCAATTTATGAGCGGTGCGCGCGCGATTCTTCCAGCCGAGGCGATCGTTTCAGATGGGTTCGAGTGGCCTACAATAAAATTCACGCCGGCCATGGGACAGAACACTGCCTCCGTTTACTTCGAGCTGCGTCGCGTATTGCAATTTCAAACCAGATAAAACGGATCCTGAACCCGCGTAAATAACGCACCAACGCGGGACGTTCCTATAGTTACGTCGAATTTTATAATTCCGCCGGCGAGAGAAGGCTGGAACCTGAAACGAGCTGGACGCTCTAGTTTGAGCAAATATGTACAGGAAGAACACGAAGTTCGATAAGGGGAAAAAAGCGAAATAGCCGGACTATGAAAACTTGTTCAACCACGATTTCCAGTTCTAGCGAAGAAGAAAGCCATCCTGTCGTTCCTGATTCAACGTCTTCAGGGACGATTTTTTATAAGGTTACAAATAAATTGAAAAAAGCACGTCTCGCTTGCGTACGCGAAGAAAAATTGATACCAGTTTAGTATTCGTTACAGACACCACGGTTGGTGGATAAATAAGAAATTCTGGAAAAGAGTAATTCGCTCGTGAAAGGGTTTAAGTGTTTCTACTAGGACTGCAAAGCTTTGAATAGTCCAACGAAAGAATTCTGTATTCGAATAACAAGAAAATTCAGATTTCTGTAAGGCTTTCGGCATCGCCGACAGAGTGGGACCATTGCGTAGGGCAGTGGCCTCAAACTCAAATTGCACGCAGGCCGAATGCATGATCTGAAAGCAGCGGACGGGCCGGAATTTATTTTAACAAAATGTATACAGGAAATCTAACTTTAAGCACCGCATTTACAACAAATACATAACTGAAATACATTCGCGGGCCGTGTAAAATTGCTCCGAGCCGCCAGTTTCAGGCCACTGGCGTAGGGTAGGGTTTCGGCTTCGCCGAAAGCGTCTGTCTCGAGACTTCCGGTCGCGCCAACGGAAACAGACTCTTGGAAAAACGCGTTTGACCCTGTCCGCGGCACGGGACAAAGGAGACTGACGGTTTAAAAAGGCGAGCCGCGAAGGAATAAACACAGTAGAGCGTCAGTTATCCGAACCGAGGAGTAAACAAACTTATGGTGTAGCGGTACCGATTGATGAGTGAAAAATAAACTTTTTTTCAATATTTTCATCGATCAGCAATTTTAGGCTTCATTCCTATAGTTGTAAACTGAGTAAGCACATGCGTATGTTTCATTAAGTGATCTGTTTGATTATCCGAACAATTCGATTTTCCGAACCACCTCAGTCCCAATTGGTTCAGATAATTGACGCTCTACTGTATATCGAACACGAAGACAGATTTTCGGACTCGTACGCTCGCACTTCGAATAATTCGGATAACTCGAATTTCGGATTGTGTCCCGGTGTGTTACCATTCGAGGCATGAAAACTGGGTCCATTAGGAAAAGTGAAGAGCAAACAGTCGTAAGTGGAAGCAAAACCAGGGAGAGACTCGATTAGCGGCGACGGCGAACTGGCGTGTGGCAAATTTGCTCGCGAAATTTCGTAAGGCTTCTAAATGCTGCGTGTTTGCCGCGGTTTCGAGCAGTAATCGTCGGCTCGTTTAACGATCGAATCGGCCCGAAACCGGGGATAAGTCGCAATTTACGCCACAGCGTATTTGCCAGTGCGCAGTGCACACACTTTGTAATTAGGCGCGGGCGCGAGAATAAAAGCAGCGGCGGAGCAAAGGCGCCACACACGCCGGGATCGACACACATCGTTAATTGCCTCGACGAACGAACGGGGTCACTGACCGGCCGCGACCACGCTGCTATCTTAATGCACAAATATTGGAAGTATCTAAGAGGCGGGCGCCTTTTCTGCTCGTGGGATCGTTCCTCCTCTCTTTCTCACTCTTGCCTGCATTATGTGTGTTAGAACAGAGGCTGGTTGTGTTTGTAACGGCGACAGAACGTGTGAGTGCGTGCGTGTATACGGTAATTGCGAAGGGAGGTCTGAAAAAGAGACTCGAGAGAGCTTTGGGGAACGCACGGAGTTCCGGAAGTGGGTGAAAAGGAAGCAGCGAGACTGAAATCAGAGTAGAGCACGATACAGACGATTTGCCCGCCTCGCAATCATTAATTCTGGCCATTTATAGTGACTCAAGGGGTTGTATGTAAATAGACGGGGGCAAGAAAAAGCGGCGTGTAAAAGTGGGAATGTTTCTTGTGGAAAATGTAAGTGAAGGAAATCAGCCTCTAGAAATCATCTAGTATACTCTGCAATGAAGTATCGGACTATCTGGAAAAAATTGTACGCAAATAATTTGCAAAATTTAGAGGTGTGAATTTCTAGCTTAAAGAATATTGAAAAGAAACGAACTTTTGGGGAAAATGGGATTTTCAAGTTTGCAAGAAAACGGCAGGAATTTGTAGAACAAAATTGTACATATTTTATAAAATAAAGAAATTACTGCTTTAAAGTGTACTAAAAATTTACTGATTTACTTAAAAATCGCCACGAATTGCCGAACAACCCAATATAGTCTCCGTTCTAAAGGCTTTTGTGACAATGTGACAAAAAAAAAGTTATCAACCCTCATCCGTCCCTCGAGTCAACTTAACACACTAAGGGACCTATTAAGATGCGAAACTGAGGGACGGATTGGAAAATTCAAAACCAACTTTTTCTCACAGTGACAAAAATTGAATTGAATTTTTGAACGATAAAGCGACTAACGTGCCAATGATGCGCGTCAAAATGATTAAAAAAAATCTCTTTTTATCACTATCTTTAAATCTATCTCGAGAGAGAAAGAGAGAGAGAGCAACGAAATTAGGAGTAAAATGAAGTGGAGGTGAACGCAACGATTCGCCCGATTTCCACGAACCATTGGGCAACAGGTAAATAAAAGATCGCGTGCAAAGTAGAAGGAGATCGGGCTGAATGGCGATCTTAAGACCTGAATCCGTCTGACTTTCTTTTCACTGCGGCTAGATAAAATGCGTTTAGCTTACTCATCCGGGGCTACGTGGAGCGTAACGCGGTTTAATCGGAATAATGGATGCTGTATGGCCGTGTGTAGCATTGCAAAACCGTGTGTACACCACGATAGGCAACAGCGTGCTTGCCAGTTTTATTTTCCTAATTCACGTTAGCCTCGTTCCACCGCGGACATTTCCCCGGGTGTTCGTACCGTTAACACCGTTCCCGTTGCAGAAGAACAACAACCACGTTGTAGTGTATTACATCTTCGCTTTATGACTTTTCCACCACTGTATATATTAGCATTCGCTATTCGGTAATTAAATTAATTTAAGCTTTTCAGCAAATCAAACTGTTCAAATAATTAGGCATTCTATAATTCTGAGCATAGTTTCAATATTAATTGGAAAAAAGAATTACATATTTTATTATTCTCAGCACAATTCCAATATTAATTGAAAAAAAGGAACTACATATTTTATTATTCTCAGCGCAATTCTAATATTAATTGGAAAAGGGGAATTACATATTTTATAATTCTGAACAAAATTCCAACATTAATTGAAAAAAAGAAAGAAAAGTTTAGTTAACGTACAATTTTATAATTCTGAGCACAATTTTCAGAGATCACTTTTAGTTCCATGTGCGCTGAAAATAGTTCCGTATATTCTGAATATTAGTTGAAAATTTGGAAAGGTTCTTCGAAAATTAGTTGAAAAGCACAGTTCAACTGACCCCTTAAGATGCACTTTAAAAAAAAAAAAATCCTAAATAAAACGACTTCCTGAATATTATATTACATTGCTCGAGTTTATTCAAGCATGTAAATTATGGTAACATAAAATGCGTCGCTGCTCGAGTTAATTCGAGAGCGCACATTTCTGTCATTATCGTCCACGTGAATTAATTCGAGCATGCGCGTTAAAGGGTAAATGATCACAATTTTTACAGTTCATTTTTTACTTCGCGTGCACCAAAGATAGGCCGATAAAGTTGTTAAAAATTCCTTGAAAATTGAGAAAAAAGTAGAAAAGTGTACAAGCTCAGATTGGTCCAAGAAGTTGCAAAGAGCGTGTGTTGTATCTTATTAAAAATTCCCGCCAGTCTTACCTAAACTCTCACAATATTGAAATAAGCCAAGCAAAATTTCGTAATGTTGTACCACGACAGATAAACGCGGGGAACGTTGAGAACGACAGTACGGCACGCGGAGACCACGATGGTATCCTACTTTCTTATCGAAAAAGGCGAGGTTCGGTTCAGAACACTTTACGACCTAACCTAACTGCATAACGTTTATCGATAATCCTCCACGTCGCTGGGTAAATGTTTACGAGACGTTCGCGGGAGAACACGTAATAAAATCTAAGAACGATATTGCAATAGTGCACAGCCAGCGTTGAAACGCGCGTTACGTTCACTGCGCGCCCGATCGAACGACCAATCGAAGCAATGGGGTTAACCCCTTTGCACTAGAACTGCCATCTCGAGTAGTTGCTACTTCCTGTCTCCTTTATTTTTAACATCGATCCAATCGTAGAAACGTTTTCATGGAATGAAATAGCGTAACAGGTTAATAGTTTCTATCCTTTCAATTGTCGACTCGAATACTCTATTACATTTCTAAATACCTACCGATCAAAGGGTTAATCTTGCTATTATTACTAGAAGAAACACATTCACCGATGTTGTTGAACAATAGAATATTCGCATATGATCCTTGCTAATTTTCAGAAAATAATCTACAGCTCGTATTCTATTCTTTCACTTGTTGGCTTGATATTCTACTATATTTCTAAATGCCTTCCAATCAAAGGGTTAATCTTGCTATTATTACTAGAAGAAACACATTCACCGATGTTGATGAACAATAGAATATTCGCATATGATCCTTGCTAATTTTCAGGAAATAATCTACAGCTCGTATTCTATTCTTTCACTTGTTGGCTTGATATTCTACTATATTTCTAAGTGCCTTCCAATCAAAGGGTTAATCTTGCTATTATTACTAGAAGAAACACATTCACCGATGTTGTTGAACAATAGAATATTCGCATATGATCCTTGCTAATTTTCAGGAAAGAATCTATAGCTCCAAATGAAACGTCGATTTTAAAAATTAATTAAATTCCTGAAATTACCATAGCTGTTATATTTTGAAATTAATTAAATTCCAGAAATTACGATTTCTGTATAATTACCAATCCCTCTAATAGCTCCATTCTTAATCCTTTCAACGAAGAGAATTCCAAACGCAATAAACAAAATAAAAATCTCCAATACGGAAGATTCAAGATCTACAGAAACTCTCTCTAGAAATACAGAGCAAACCTAGTATCCGCAAACAGCGATGAACAAACGATCCAAATGAAGTTTCGCAAACGCGTTTCGCGTACCGCGAAAATGGACTGAGCTCGGGGAGCGTTTAACCCGGGAAAACATAGGTGTAAAAATATTTCGCGTCGCGCAAAATTTACCCAAAAATTGTCAAATTTTGTTCTTCACGAACTTACAAGCTATTATCAGAAGTTTTACAATTTTCCTTCTTCCTACGAAAAAATGTCCTTGGAAAACCTGCGAGTAGATATTTCCAGTGTTGCACAAAATTGTCGAATAATTTCGATAAAATCGGTAGATAAATAAATTGCCGAACCTCTTTTCTACAAACTCAGAAATTTTACAATTTTTTGTCGCGGAAAAATGTCCTTGGAAAATCCGCGCACAGGTAATTTTATCGTTACACAAAATTATCGGGTAATTTCCGTAAAATCAATAGGTAAACAAGAAATTCTTAAAAAGAAAAAAAATAATTCGGTCACGAAAGGGTTAAAGTGATATCGGGGGATGCAACGACGCGCATTAAGGACTTGACCGAGTTTGTTCGCGCGGGTCAGACTCGTGCTCGCCCACGTTCGACACACCGATTTCATTACTATTTTCGTAGCCACCTGCACTTGCCCGCGCTCTTATGCTCGACGTTCTCTCGGACAGGAGGAAAGCCTGTCCTGAGCACGGCCTCTGGCGTGCCCACGTTTGTCCGCGATAGACGAACGATTTTGCAATTTGTTTCACCTTCGCTGGATCCTTGACACTTTCGTGGTGTGTCGTTGTTCGCGATACTCGCGCTCCCGAGGAGTTGCTAAACGACTCGGCGACGAGCAAACTGTTACGTGGTCGATTCTAATGGTCGTGAAAGGAAATACGATCATCGAAACAAAAGAAACGAACCTTTCAACGCAGTTTCGTATTTTCTCATCGCGCTTTCAGTTTGACTTTTTCGTGGTACGCTGTTGCTTTCTTCGAAAGTAGTTCAATTCGTTGCTACCTCTAACTTTGTTCATTTACCACGTAGAAAAATAATAATTCGGGATTTAGTGGGTTAAGAGGCGAAAATGGAGAAACAGAATTGAACGGAGTGTTCGTTGTTCGTTGAAACTAAGTTGAGTTGGAATTAACGAAGAGGTTTTGAGAAAAAAGGTCACTTTTCCGAGAAAAGTGACTCCTTTTCCAAATACCAAATGAAAAATAATCAAAATGAAATATCAAATGATCAATTGTACACAAACGTTTTTATAAAAATTTCAGAATTCAGAGCTTTACAGAAAATCTCAAAAAACAAAAATGGTCACACTTTTCCATTTTCCAGAAAAGTGGCTACTTTCTCGAGTACCAAATGAAAAATAATGAAAATAAAATCGTCGTAGTCATTCATACAGTAAACAAATTTTATATAACCATCTGCTCAAAATGTCAAAGAAAATTCTTTTCATTTTCAAAGAAAGTGCCTCCAATGAAAAGTAATAAAAACGAAATTAATTCAGAATTCCACAGAAAATTCATCAGAACCTTCTAAGCGCTTCGAACTACCGATAAACGATAACAAGAACTAGTTACTTTTCCGCCCAAAAAAAAAAAAAAAAAAAAAACGTGTGGGAACAGGCTAAAAGGTGAGAACGAAGTGTTTGAACGCGTCGCTCCGGTCTTTATTCGATAAAGGAAGCGGATCCGTCCGAGACTCGGCCGATTATTGCAAAAACCGACTTCGCATGAACCAGCCAGGAAAGGATGTGGATACAGGCGGAGCATTTTTGCGCGCGACGAAATGAGTTTCCGCGGCGAGCAACGTTCAAAGCCAGGCAGCACAGCCTAGGCTCGGTCTGATAAGCATCGGCGAGAGTTTAACGAGGGAGTCTAATCTGAGAATAATATCGAGCGCTGCTTTATTGTATCATAAATAATACGCTTGAACACGATGAAGGAGAACAAAAAGGGAAACTCTGTGGTATGAGGTTGAACTAACTGTACGAAAGGAAATAACGCACGTTTGGGGGAAAACGGCGGGGTGGTTAGATGCGCAAAGTGTGTCAGGAACGGGACAGACTTTCCTTCGCGAAAAGCGTTAGCTGATGCCTTAACAGCGTCGTTAATTAAATCAGCGTAACGCAGCGTACGAATCAGCGCGATACTTGCCCTACATTCGAAACGGCGAAAAAAATAAGCTCGTCGAGGATTTATCGGGCTAAGCTTCAATGGTTCATCGTTTTTGTTCCCGAGGACGAACAATCGCCAGCTAAAAGCCCCCCTTGCTATTCTTTTAATGAAAAAACGAACCTGCACCGCGTCCGAGCAATTAACCGCTCTGTGTTCGTTTCGCGAGGAAAATACCGGCGAACGAGGTGCTGGGGGGTGTAATGGCGGAATAAATGAAGGAACGATAGAATATTTATCGCGTTCTGTTGTATGGAGATAATGGAGAATATTAGATAGTAGATATCGGGTAATATGTAGAAGTACTTTGGAAATGTAACAAAAAGTACACCCTGTAGATCTATATTTTAAAGTGAACATTTTGATTTCGTCGATCTGTCTTGGAAATTCAAAAGTGTGCCTATTTTTGTAAATACGTCGATAAACGAAACGATTTTCGAAATGGTATTTTTGTGAGGGAAGCAATTTCGCATTTACTTCGAATCATCCCTGAGTCATACGTAATACGCATTAATCTTTAATTACTAAGCTTCTCTTTGTACTAGACTTATCGTCGTTCAAATATTTATTTTTTACGAAGAAATTTACGAAGATATTTTTCACTATTAATTGCGCGTTCGTAAATAGGCGGGAAAGGAAAATTTAGTACGCGTAAGTCAACGTATCAGCTGTACTATACTCTGCTAGCAAATAAACACGTTAAACAGAAATCCAGCGTCGAAAGTACGGAACGCGCGTAACGCGAGTTCATAACCTATCTTGGAAACAAGCAGTAATGGAGGTAAACAAACAAGTGAGCACACTTACGTTTGCAGCGCCAGCTTGATGTCGAAGGTGATCGTGGTGCCCGTGTCCACGTGAAATATGTACAGCATCTTCGGGCCGGTGTGGCTTCTTCCAGTCCGACGACAACAGCGAAACGGTCAGCCCGCCCTAGGGACACCACTGGCATCCGGTGGAGCTTGGTGTCCGGTGGACGGGACGCCCGACGAACAGCGGCTCTGTCACTATCTCAGCTCAACTCCTGTAGTCAGCTCGATCGGGGCCGTACCCCTCGGTTCTCAGCGCTCGCGAGTACGGCCCCCTCGGGTTTATGCCGCATCGATCACAAATCCGTCCGTCGTCGTCGATTCACGTCAACTATGGCTCGAACAGCCTTGCTCCGCGTTACGGTGGCGAATCTGTCTTACACGCGTTGCTTCTTCCTTATTATACTCTTTAACGACGGACAAGTATAGGTATCGCAGTAGAGGATCGCGCGCGAAACGACGAAAATACGAGCAACGGCGAAAGAGTACGAGAAATGCGACGCGACGATGTGTACACGCTCGTATATATAGGTATCTGTGTGATGCGCGTGAATGTGGACGTATATAATGTGTATATGAGTAGATTGGTTGAAAAGAAAGCAGCGAAGGTTCTTGTCGTTCGGTCTAGCTGCCTTTGTACGCTCCTTGGAGATTCGTAAAAACACGTAAACAATAGTAGAAGCAGGAGGAAAGAGCGATATATCACGAGATCATTGGTAACTAAGAAACAAGTCCCACAGCCTTCGGGAGGGAAGCTATTGTATACAGTCTCTTCGAGGGCCCGAGAGAGGATCGGGTCGGGAAACGAATAGGCGGACCGTGGTACGGTCCGCACGATCGTTATTTACAGGACGGCTCTGAGTGATTTTCGTTCCGGCCGAGGGTCGGTGACGGGAACGAACGGGAGCGTAGTGTCCCTTGGAAACGAAAACTGACACACACACACGTACAGGTCTCGTAATAATAATCGATCACTAGAATCGTAGAATATCACGTAGCAACGATTCTTGATTACGCCGTCGTTTGGTCCGCCTGACATTGAGGATAGCTGTCGCGAGTATGGGTTGCACTGTTGCTCCCCGAGAGTATCGGTCGATCGCGTCCTCCGGTTTTCGTGATGTAACAGAGCACTCTTGCTACGACTCGACGATCTGTTTAAACACAGTTTACGAGACGATCGCCGTATATACGATGTAACGTCGTGTACACGAAACGCGCGTAAAATCGCTTGAAAAGAAGCACCGCTGCAGCGATGGAGGACTGGACGACGCGATAAACGAGTAGACCCGGATCAGCTGCTCGTCAAAACAAAGCACTCGCGCGTACACGAAGGGCCAGCGATCCTTTCTCCTGAACGGTTGGTACGCTGTCCTGGTTCAAAACGCAGCTCAACACAGCTACGGATGTCTTCTACGTTCGTTTGTGCAGGAAATAGAAGCAACGTGAGATCAAGCAGGACGCCAGGATTTCGTTTTATATCGCGGCGAGCCGTGTATACTTCGAGAGTGACGTACCGACCACACAAACAATGCTGCGCCACTCGCACGGGAACCTATGCGCAGAGATCGTAGCACGGAACAAAGAAACTCCACTTTCGCCACGGATTTTCACGATTATTTCTCGTGTCCTCCGTTCAGGTACTGTTCACTGACACTTGTCTGCTTCGCGTCGCTGCCGAATTTTCACCGCGAATGCGCCGAATGCTTGCCCGTGAACGTCCACTTTAACGAAGCTCTTGCACCGTGCCAGAGAGAGAGAGAGGGGGCAACTAGCTTGGCGCAGTCCCGTTCGACATTTTGCTCTGACGCATCGCGTCGCCAGCTGTTTACTGCCGAGTGTAGACCTCGTCGAGCACGGAGGACAGAACGTCTGCTCGCCGTGCGCTCCGCTTACGCAGATATTCCACTCGCCACTCAGCTGTTCGTCCGCGATCGACGCGCCATCTTCTTAGTGAAAAGATGGCGTGGGCAAAGCGTGCGGTAGTTTGAACGTGCAGGTATTTGAATTACGATAATTTTTAGTCAAATCCGTTGTTTCGTTCCTTGTACAATCCTTTTTAGAGTGTTGAAGCGTGCCTGACTAATTTTTGATACATTCGATAGCAATTCTGGTAGTTTTATGTGTGTTGTGTGTGAATGATGCAACCGCTCGTTTGTTGTGCATCTGTATCGTTTGAACCGCGTCATGCGCAACAAATGATCGTGGACGAAATGGACTCTACTGTTATTCTTTCATGGATGAATTGCAGCATTGGACGTGAGCCAATTCTTCACGAGACTGTTATGTGAGTAATGAATAACTGCTTTCAAATATTATTTGGAAAGGGAGGTAATATGAACTGACTTGGTACTGTAAAGAACAACAAACTTAAGTGATTGATTGGACTGACAAATTCGTTTCAAAATATTAATAACTTTTACGATGTTTCATTAAATCCCTATTATCTTTTATTTCATGCAATTACAAGTCACAAAAATTATACCCGTATAAATATTAATTTTAAAAGAACTCATAAAACTAATAGCGCTGCCATCGACGTAGCATATTAACGCGCATGCGCAGAGCTATAAACAACCCACCGCCATTATCGCTTCCGTGTGGAGACTCTTTACTTCAAGTCTACTGTGAAAGGGGAGAATGATGGAAATTTCGTGTTGGTAGCGTGGGGCCGTAGCTGCACGCGCTGTGTTTGTTTATATACCGTAACGCTGTCGTGGCCAGAAAGCTGTTTAAAACTAAACGTTCCTGCCGTTTCGAGAGCGCACAAGCGCGTGAAAACGTCTCATGAATACGTGCCTTGATTTTCATGAAAAAAAAAAAATGATAAACCTCACACGTGAACAATGTAACCATCCGAAATAACCGCTGCCATTCGTATACAATCAAGATTGTTGCGCAGTTTGCTTATAGTTCCACGTGTGCGCCTAATGCGTTGTTTATTTAGCAAATTAATATCGAGCTTGGTCTAGAGAAGAACGTCATTGTTCGTACCGTGTCGTCTTATATTGTAAATATCGTTTAACTGCGTGATCCAGCGGCAATACGAAGTGAAACGATTCCCCGTACCAGAAAAAGGCATAACAATATTTACCTCGTCGGAGAATCGTTCACCTTTCGCCGCGAGGCCAATACCATGTACATACGTTCTCGCCTCTATCCCGAGCATTGTCTCACGCGTAATGCCAAATCGATACACAAGAAAATCACGAGCCACGGTTATAGTGAACGTGCCGCCTAACTACATGGTGAATTTTAATTCCGTCGCGGTTTGTCCGCGCGCTCACGGCTGCATGCGTAAGCTTCGGTGTGAACGTATGGCTAGGAACTTACTACGTCGTAACTCTTACATTAACTCACCCCGGGACCGACGCAGTAGAGGCGATCTCGGCGCGTGTGTGCGCACGTATTGGTGCGTCGACACGTGGCACACGATAAATTCATAAACACATAGTCGTATATACGTACGTTTCGTTATCGCGAATTAAAGGACTCGCGTGAGTAGGGAGGAAATAGATACGATGGTAAAAATATCATAGCGCGTGAAGCACGAGATGTCGTTGTGTGCGGTCGTGTGATAAACGAGCTTCTACCTCTACATGCAACACTGTCGCCCGTGGACACGTGTTACATTCCGTAACCAAGCGTATTCGCCGTACATTTTACGCAAGGGAGGAAATTTCTTTTTCCGTGTTCGAGCATTGTTATTTCTGAATACAATCGTTGCCTCGATGCCAGCCGATGATAATCGTTTCCTCGATTAGTCATATACCGTTATATTCCGCGCGAAGTAATACCGCGACGCAACTCAATAAAAAAAGGCTGTTGCACATAGGATATCTAACTACGTCATTCTTTTTATTGTGACAATATTCGTTCATTGGGTCATTTCAATATCTGCGTACCGTATTTTCTCAATTCGATAAGTCGCATGACGGTAATTAAAGTGTCATTGATAAACTGATTCGAAGATATCTCGTCGAACTGATTACACATAATTAATACTTCTTTTTTGTGTACATATATCTCGCGTCTGATTATGACTGTCATATATTTAAAAAAAAAAAGAAAAAACAATTTTACTACGTTCTGAGCAAACAGCTGTTTTGTTGTTCGAAAATTACACGCATGAAATACAAAAGTGGTCCAAAAGTCGTTTTACCGTTTAAAAAATTAATAACTCTTTTTCTATCATGTTTTCAGATTTTCGACTTTAGATTGAGAATTTATTTCGAAAATATTCAGGACAGAGCGTAGTACAAAAATAATTGAGCGTTGAAACGGTAACGCGACTTATGGACCACCCTGTACAAACGAGATAAATAGCCCTACTTTCACTTGTCAAAATATTGATAGAGGAACTATCGATATGAGCGCAGATTAGATGAAGAAATTACTCGACCAGGGCCGTACCGTTTTAACCAATTCACAGCCGGTAGTCCTGCACGCGGCTGGGGACCATTAACGACCGTTTTCCCCTCGTAAAAAACGCGAACCTTGACGCTTTGCCTCGTGGTAAGCTGTCGATGCCTGATTTCTCGATTTTGTGATTGCGAAATGTTGCGCGAGCATAATGTAACCGTTCGACGCCGTTCCGCTGGAAAGTCGAAGGGGAAACCGCGCAATAGCGAGTGCGCCACGTTCTCCCAACTGTATTTTTTCTTTCTTCCTTTCTTTTTTTTTCTTTCTCGTTCGGTTCCATCGCGAGCGTGTACACACGACAACGATCAATTATCTTTCGAGCATTGCGGAAAAATACGGCACCCTGCATAGGAACGACTTTTTATTCCCCTTCATTTGCATATATGCAAATCGAGTAAAATGTAACGAGTCACCAATAATTGCGCACGTGCCTGCCTCCGAAGTAGCGATAACGCAACGAAGACGGTGAAACGTTGAATGTTATATGCATACAATGTGTGTACAGTTAGGTTTATTACCAGGTTCGAAAATTTTCTCTCGGGTGAAAATGAATTTTTCAATTATCAGCATCTGTACTTTCTCCGTTCACGTTTGCCGGCTTTTCCGTGAGAACGTTCCTGATTCCCGACTGCTTGGACTGTAAATACACGGTAGTGGGTAGTTTCAAGTTCTACGCAGCTGAACAAAGCTAAATCGGGCACGGAAATTCGATTCTGGGCTAGCCGTAGTAGTTTTGATTCTTCTCATCTATATCGTGTATTTCCGTGCTCTCGAATTACAAACTCGACGTTTCATTTTCCACCGAGAATACAATAGTAACTTTTCAAACAATAATAAACTTAGGATCTTATAGGATCTTTAGAAAAATCTCATTGATAAAAAGTTGCGCCTAAAATACAGAAACTTTCTTTATCTTATCTGCTGTTCATATCAAGCTTCATTCTTTCATATCGCTTCCTTCTACGTATTTGTTTATTTCCGCGATATACTTTTTAATTAATCTAGATCTTCAGCTTGTCAAAGGGTTTCTTTTGAGCCCTTTTACCTAGACCTCATGTTAGGTTATGTTAGGTGGAGGTTTCGTTTGACGCAATAATAAACTCATAAATACACCAGCAAAATATAAAAGCTGGTAAAAATACACGAGATCAACAGAATCCCCATCAGATAAATAGAAGATCCGATCCAGTAATCCGATCCACCCGTATCCCTCAGAAACCTAGAAGAAGAAGAAGAGAAGTGTAGTGTACTTCGCGCACGAGATCGTGCAACAATTTCCTGTCGCGACGAATAATAATTCAATTACCCGAAGGTGGGGAGACGAGCAACGCGGAAAAAGGCTCAGCCGCCAACACGTGAATCATTGGAAGCCGTCGAACGATCGAATGGGAGAAAGGACGATGGAGAGTATACATACTTTGTATAACGTGAAATCGAAGTAAACGAACGTCGCGTCGGTAGGGAAGGGAGGAGAAGGTTTTCTTGCGTTTACATGGTACAGCAGCGGTGGGGGAAGAAGAGGAGACGCGCGACGAGCCCGTGAGATCCTTACGTGTGCGCGACACACGCGCGGTTTCCAGCGTCTCTCTCGTTTTCTCTGTCTGACAAGAACGAAGGTCTCTCGTTAGGCTTCGTAGCACGCGAATCGCTGGAGAGCCATGCGGGAGGTGCGTGGCCAGAGCGAGGTCAGCTCACGCACGCGCACGTCGTGCGTGCCTCGTATTATATGTTACATGCTACGGACGTCCCGTTCGAACCGGCAAAGGCGTAACCGGGCGAAAAGGGCGCAGCCTGGTGCCTCGTTTATTAGGCCGTTGTATAATGAATATCGAATTTTTTTTTTTATCAGTCAGATCTACGTGAACCCGCGCGGTCAACGGACGCAGGTTACATGGTAGCGTTCTGTGTACGTAGTAGTTCGTAGGGTGGTTTACGTTTGGAGGTAAAGTTTCAGATTTGTTATCGGTCTACGACACTTTGTTTATTTCAACTCTTTGCCTTGTAACGACGAATTAGACTCGTGACAGAAATTCTGATTAAGGTGCGACAAATATGAATCGTACAGGTTTTGCACTCGAAATTGAACTTTTTGCAAGTCAAATTGAAACTTTTGCAAATCGAGGTTTTTTACAAAATTGAGGGATCCAGTGTAAGAAACTTCAAAACAGAATAGCATTTTTTAAAATTAGATCAAACAGCTTGAGCTTTTTGAATACGTTAGAAGGATTAGTTTACTATATGACGTGTAAAAAGATTTTGAAAGAATTGCAATTAGTTTGGAATTGCGAAGATAATAGCGAAGGTCGCTTTTTTACAACTTTTTTATCTGGACTTGTAATGAAAATTTAAATAAATAATTGCAAATTGCATTTGCATTTTTCAAATGCAAAGAAACTAATCTTTGCGAAATATTTCATATGTTTGCAATCTCTCTAGTGCTGTACTTTGGATTTTGTTCAATACAATGTGCAATTTCATCATCGTCGATCTCTTTTGGCCTGCCACTTCATTTTTCTGTTTTCCACATTGAAATCTCCACTATTGAATCTTTTAATCCACTTTTGGATGGTACGTTTGTTAATAGCATCCTCACCGTACACATCACAAATTTCTTTTCTCATTTCTTCAATATTTTTCTTTCGAATATAAAAAAGGATTAGGTGTCGAAAATGAATACTCTGTTCGCTCATTTTTAAACGCTTATGACTCGAATAATACTGAAAGAGAACTGCCTAATACCGAACGCAAAGCACTTTAGACTGTACCTAATGAGATACGTTTATCAATTGCAGTCAAAATAAGCAAGAATATTAGATAACATTACCGAGAAGAGCGAGCCGCCGTCTACGCGAACGGACTTTCTACTCAACCTAATACTGTATATTCTCCACAAGTGTCGGGCCGCAAGGAAACTAAACCTGACACTCGTAGAGTCAGGGACTACGTTTTCGAGCCTCGCGCCTGCCTTTGTAGTTTCCCGAACGTAGCCAAGGACAGCGAATAAAAGATAAGCATGAAACGTGAGTCGAGGCAACCAAGCGATTTAGATGATTTTTCTGATGAAAATGATATCAAACACGATATAATTTGAACAACATTTACTTATTAACACGTTCACTGTCGCGCCAGATTTACAGGTTGCTGTCAGGCGGCCACAAGAAAATACATTTTAAGCATAGGATTATAGGATTATGCTTTATAATTTTTTTTTTCAATTGAAAATAATGTCTAGCTAGCTATGACGTTCAAAATTTTTAGTTGACAACATCTATTGTAATTATTGTAAACATTTGAGGCACTCCCGCTTATCACAGAGTCGGCCTACCTCCACGTAAAAAAAAAAAAATGTAGGGTCGATTCCACAAGTGTCAG
>NW_017100368.1:804220-804569 GCF_001263275.1 Habropoda laboriosa
AAAAAACGCGAATTCGTATTTTTTTCGATTCTAGAATATAAGAAAATTTGAATAAAATACGCGACGAGAATTGGGGAGAAGCATAAGTTAAACGCGTAAAAATATTCAATAATAAACGAACTAGGGATGAAGCTATTATTTCAATACGCGATGCACTGACTCTAGTATTTACTAAAATTCAAAAATTCTCGTATAAACTCCAAAAATAGATTATTAATTACGGTAAACTACTGAGACGGTTTACTTTAAGGTGGGCATAGTGCACTCGTTTCAAATCAGCTCACAATATACAATAATAAATCAACTAACTACTTAACATGCAATTCATGCAAATTCCTTGGATGGTAAA
>NW_017100368.1:810238-818021 GCF_001263275.1 Habropoda laboriosa
ATTTATTTCATGGTATTGTAACAAGCAAACGTTGAATACATTTTTCATTCGTGTAAGAAGAATTATTTAACACGATAAATTTAGCTGTACTATGGTTATTTTTAATCTACGACCACAGGTCAACCTGATTTTTAATCCCTACGAAATTAATTTAACCACGAGTAAGTAACGAGAACGCTAAAACCTATGTTTCCATTGAAGAATATTGTAAAAACGTATAAATTGTTATATGCAATGTTATAACAAATTGTCGGAAGTATAAATTTTTAATAAAATTGTGAAAATTGATAAATTATACCGTGTTACGATATCGGAAATCTCCCGCGAAAATCTCCCGCGAAAATTTCCCGCCTGACCTAACCGACGATTTTGCTAATGACTTTGGGGAGAGGGTACCGCAGGTATATAAGGACCCGCCGATGTCCCGCGAAATCATTTACCCTTTATACTGGGCCCTAGACACTTCGCGGCGTATTTTGACCTGAAGGTTCTGAGATGTGAATAGAGTGGTCGGGGGCTACTAGCTAGTCTATGTCCACCCTGTACACACTCAGCCTTCTTGTAACACTTGTATACATTAGAATCAATTAGAATTTCTATTACTAATTATTAAACAAATTTTAACAATTACCGGCACTCGCTAGGCACGTAATATCAGACTTTAAATACTCGACTTCGAACTTCGGTTTAGTCATAATTCTATTAATGTTATAATAACGTATAATTTATTAATTTTCACAATTTTATTATTAATTTATACTTCCAAAAATTTGTTAAAACATTACATATTATTATTTATACATTTTTGCAAGTTTCTTTGACAAATAAGTACGTTTCAACGATCTTATTACTTTCTCGTTGTGAAATCAAGTTCGGAGGATTAAAAATCAGGTTGACCCTTGGTCGTAAATTTAAAATAGCCATAGTGAAGGTGAAATTATTATTTTAAATAAATGTTTCTATACGAATTAAGAATCTATTCAACGTTTGTTTGTTGCAATACCGTGAAATAAATTGTATTATATATTTTCTCAGTTTAGACTGAATTTAAAGTTCGTAAGGATTAGAAATCAGGTTGACCTGTGGTCGTAGATTAAAAATAGCCATAGTGAAGGTAAAATTATTACGTTAAATAATTGTTTTTATACGAATTAAATATTGATTCAACGTTTATTTGTTGCAATACCGTGAAATAAATTGTATTATATATTTTTTCTGTTTACACTAAATTTAAAGTTCTGTTTACATGTTATAACAATTAGAATGTAGACGTTTTGCCGTTTCACGGTTTTTCCTCTGTTAATTATGTGTTTATAAATCATTTCAAACTAAAGCAGCACCATGCCCACCCTTAATTAAACCGTCTCAGTAGTTTACCGTAATTAATAATCTATTTTCGGAATTTATACGAGAATTTTTGAATTTTAGTAAATACTAGAGTCAGTGCATCGCGTATTGAAATAATAGCTTCATCCCTAGTTCGTTTATTATTGAATATTTTTACGCGTTTAACTTATGCTTCTCCCCAATTCTCGTCGCGTATTTTATTCAAATTTTCTTATATTCTAGAATCGAAAAAGATACGAATTCGCGTTTTTTCTTTTGATTCTTTCAATTTTTCAATTGCATTACGCATTATTGCAATAATTTCTATCGTTACATTTAATTCTAATTGTTTAGCAGCTTTTCTGCTGCTATCGACCCTACATTTTACTGACACTTGTGGAATCGACCCTACATTTTTTTTTTTTACGTGGAGGTAGTCCGACTCTATGTGATAAACAATTGGCAACCAAACGGTGGCTCTCCCTCTACATTCGACGGATAATGTGTACAGGTATTTAATGTAATTTTTTAGCAATTTGTTTTTGTAATTCATCCAAAGCGATATATTATGAAATTAAATTAATCACTCAATAAGTTTTAACGTTAGATTGTTTCCTCGATATGGCCATGGTGGTCATCAGTGACTGGAGTGCCTCAAATGTTTAGAATAATTAAAATAAAATAAATGTTGTCAACTAAAAATTTTGAACGTCATAGCTAGCTAGACATTATTTTCAATTGAAAAAAAAAATTATTAAGCATAATACTATAATCGTATGCTTAAAATGTATTTTCTTGTGGCCGCCTGACAGCAACCTGTATATCTGACGTGACAGTGAACGTGTTAATAAGTAAATGTTGTTCAAATTATATCGTGTTTGATATCATTTTCATCAGAAAAATCTCACCAACATGTTAAAAAAAATTCCAGATGAAAAAAAGTAAAATTAAAGAAATTATATTTTTCTATTATGATGTGTCCAGCCGTGAAATCTCGTAAAGGAAACCGACCGGTGTATCGTTACACGCTTGACTGACTGCCAGCGAGATAACATGGGCGCAGCAATGACGCACACCTTGGCATAGGCCCATTTATACTGTCACTTGTAGAATCCAAACTTACTGACTCTTGTAGACAATTTACTGTATATGTTTTTGTACAGTTTACTTGCACAGTGTATGGGGAAGCTCTGAAAGTGAAATCTCATTTTTCAACATTTTGTGGAATGGACCCCTCAATTGTTTTCTCAAACTTTTCTAATTAAAATCACATCAAATGTAAACTTATTATTAGGAAATTCAAAATTTTACTGCATGTAATACAAAGATGTATAGGAAATACTTATTTAATAGTAATTATCAAATCGTTACGTATGGAAACGATAATTATGTATAAGTATAATATGAAACCTGTATGTAGATACTTAATAATGTATACATAACATAATCTGTAATCGGTCTCCTGCAGTAATTTTATTTTTTGCTAAATGGGTAGTCATCTAGACAAGCCTCAGTTGTGTCGACATTTAATTTCCCTAAAATTCTTGCAATTTACGCGAGAGAGTAATTCCATTTAAATTGTGATTTGAGGTTGGCACAAAATCTAAACAAAAGGGTGAATTTGGAGTGCAAAACCTGTATTAGTAAAGAAAATTAATTTTAATTCCAAATGTAATTTTCATTAATAAAACTGAAGATTAGCAAATATAATAATGTGTGATATATTAACTCTAGTTATCTGACACAGTATTAAAACAATAAGTAGCTACATTATTACAGACATACATAGCTAATAATAAAAATCACAAGTCAAGGGATTAACGAAATGTTTTTATTTTTCTCTGATTCGCGTGGAAATGTTTTCAACGATTGAGCGACGAGGTGTATGGTTATGCTTGAAGTACTAGCTTAAAGAATGTTTAACTCTTTATAACCTGATTTTTGAATAGCAAAAATTATACAAAATCATACAATACAATATATAGCAATAAACAAATAAAATGAGACTTTTTAAATATAGATAAAGGAATACATACACGACTTCCAAGTAAAATGGCGGTATAGAGGATCAAGGGTATTTATAGAATATTATAGAATATAATATAAGAACGTTAAAGAACATAAAGTATAATTAACGATGTTATAATTGCTGCAATAATTACTTACCTGAATAGATAGCATCGCTAATAACTTTGCTCGTTGCTATCAGTCTTCTTTTAATTTTTCTTCGACTCGCGTTATATCAGAATGGAATATAGTAACAAAATTAACCTCTCCAAGTATTTATCAACGTTTAATTAACCTCTGATTTTATTCACCTCCCTAAGAAAAAAACACCTAGGAAATAATAACTCATTCTTTTCCTCCTATTAATCCCGAGATTTATAACGAACGATGCCGCATCGTAGAAAAGAGACGACTTGAAACGCAAGGAGCTACATAAAAGGAGCTGAGCGAATCAATCGAATTGCTGAATCAGGATCCTCATCCGGATCTTTCGTCCTCTAGACGACCAGCTCCATCAACTATCCGTCCGCGCGTCGCCATTTTCTCTCTTGACCTAATATTCGCAAATCACTTCCGCCTACGATCTTAACGCTCTGCGCGTACTTTTTGTTACGTTCATTAACAGTAGTAACCTAGAATCGTGGAAAATATCGCGGATCACGTGTACGTTATCGAAGTAACCCAATATATCTGACAGTGGTATTAAATTATTTCCAATCAAATCAGTATATTACCGTTCCACTTCGAGCAACATATACAATAAACACATCGTTTTCTCCTTCTTTCTATTTCGACGATTATCGTCAATAGTCAAGCGATAAGAAGCTCGTGGATGAATTGCAAACCCGTCTTATAAATAAATTTCGCGTATTATCGACGGACACGTGCCAGGATTGACAAATGTCTGTATTCAAAGAGGAAGCATGCGGTAGGTTCGCGTTATCGCTCGTAGACTAGACTACGTAAGTTCCGATTACGCGAGCGAGATAATTAATATCCATACGTCGCGAGATACAGTAAATTGTTCGAGTTACTCCGATCGAGAGATTGTCTCGCAGGCGGGACGAGTAAAAATTCGTTGCGAAACGGTCGTTATTCCGAATGTTGTAAAAAGCAACGAGTCAGATAAAAAGACAGCGAATGCTGATACACAGTTAAGAAATGTATAGACTTGCAATAAATAATATATACATTAACGTTTCACCATAATTCATGGCTGTTTCTACGCCGTTGCCCTCGGCCGCTGAGAATCGACGTTCTATTCCCCGGGTTGGGTTATCGTCCGTTCCTTTTATCGTTCTTTCTTAAGTGTCGACGACACGCGGACATTTCCACGGTGGCGAGCATAATGAGGAAAGCGCTGGCGATATTCGATAAATAACGTGCTAAAACCGATAGCTTGTGAAAGGAAAAATGTGGCTGCACGTGCGATCACGTGTATCCGCATAGGCGGAACGAGAAGTTTGATGAAAGAGGAATTCACGTAAAAATGAGAAGAATGTGAAAAGGAAGAAGATAGGGAAATGAGGAGCGACAAGAAAACGAGGAGTAAGGCAGATCACGATCCTCGATAACGATGGAAATATTTACTTTCTCGAATGTCTCACCAGTAGAACTAACAAATAACAACGATGACCGGACACATAGATAACAAGCGTCGTATTCGTTCAATAATCTCTGCGCAATGGCTTTATCTAGCGAGCTACGGGGAACGACCATGTGTGTACGCCGCGTGTTCTATATTCGGCTATTCGAATATTTTAGGCGGCGAGCACGTGTGCACATGTGACAACGAACCTCGTGAAACACGGAACTACGTTCTCTTTCCTTAAAGAATATCGTTCGGGGAAGGTTGTCCGATGATTCGTCAGAATGGTCGGACCAAGTGACGAATTAATCACCTGATTCGAACGATGATTAATCGGTTAAAATTAGAACATACGTCTGGGCGCGTTGTCGATCGATTTGATCAAGATAAAATCCAACCTTGCGTTATTTTTCCCGTTTCTTGCAGGGATCAATGTGATCCTTTGCTTATCACTTGCTAAAAAGAGTCATGCAATTTTCCACGTACGACAACCGCGAGAATCTTTCTTCTTTCTCTCTCTCTCTCTCTCTCGAAACGGATTAACGAATTGTATCGTAGGAGGATTTCGTAAGTGTCTGGACTTTCGAAAACGGTAATGAAGTAATCATCGTGAACGGCGATGGTTTTGGTATCAGATTCGGTCACGTTTCGCTAGGTGCTCGCATGTTCGCCAGCTAGGATGACATCGATAGCGGACGATGCATCAACGTGAGGTCAAACGGAACACGTGACGAGTGCGACTCGATGCATACGAAAGGTTGCGGGAAAGAACGCTCCTTACTGTTATCTTTCCATCTCTATCTCCTCGAATCGAGATGCTAAATGAGATAAACGTGGCAAAAATTTCTCACAAGCGAGTGGCTCGTTTTTTTTCACTCTTCGACAAGGTATCGCATGATCTTGGCCTTACTTTCGAGTGTTTAGAAGGAATTTGAGAAAAAATGTACGGCTAGCCACGTGTTCACCGAGTAACGATAAATCCAGTTAAAAGTCGAGGTTTTTCGAAGGCGCGTTGTTCGACTGTAATTGCAACAACTCGATTATTCGTGAGTTACATTTGTAGCCGGAAATCGGGGCCAGAAAAAGGGAACATGATCGAGGGGCATGGAACCGTGAAACGCGTTTCTTAACCGCGCTGTAATTAACGCCATCGACTTTTGTTATTCGAGGCATGAAAAGTTGTTGGCCTCGTTCGATTCTCTTTTTTCCCTTTTTTTCTTGCCTTTTCAACAGTGATAAATTTGATTCATTTAACACTAGCTCAAGCATGTGTATACAAGTATGCGTATATGTATATATATATATATATACACACTACCGGCCAAAAGTTTGGAATCACCTCCCACTCTCCATCAATATTAAATCTGCTGCTAATTTTTTATAGATTTGAAGTTTATCTCAATTCTACTTTTATCAATTGATTCGAATGATAAAAAATTCTCAAAATCGCTGACTTCTTTCTGGAAATTTTTGTGTAAATTGCAATGCTCGGTGATTCCAAACTTTTGGCCGGTAGTGTATACAAGTCTCTTTAGTCAGTTATGATACAAGTTTATTGAATCACTGCTTTCTCGCAAATCAACAATGACAGTGGGCCCTTGAGTTGCTTCATTTTCATTATATTCCTTTTTTTTGCCGGGTTTCTTTTGAATCGCGTGTGTATCGTAAGGTACCAAAATTCCTTTCACGCCCGTGGCTCGTTTCGTATGTATATATACTTTTTGCATTTTTTACCATTTCTTTTTCTCTTGAAATTGTAGCCTTGGATAAGAATGGTGATTGTGATGGCAATAATCGTAATAATAATTAATGACAGTAATTAATAATAGCGATAATAGTAATAATAATAATGATAGTAATAATAATATACAATAATAACGAGATATGCTAACTGTTGATAATAGTCAAAGAGATAACAAGATAAAATATACATATGAATTCGTTTCGTAGAGTAACATCGAAACCAATTTCCTCTAGTTTTGTTTCCCTTCCACCTAATTCCTATTAGAGTAATTATAAGAAATTTTGCCTTCGATTCTTCGTGTGATATGGCTTCTCTTTCTTTTTGTTTTGTCGGTGACGCAAAAATGATTGAAATGATTCAATTTCTCTGTGTGTGTGTGTGTATATGTGTAGATTGGCTTCGTCTCTTACATCGATACTCCATCTTTTCTCTCCAAAAAATGTTTCTTCGATCGTCTTACGTTCTCACGCTCTCTCTCTCATACTCTCTCACACTCACATTCTCGCTCCCGAATTCTCGTTATCAAATTTTAGAGCTGCTCTCCTTCAGCGTTACTAATTAATCGACTTTTCATATATATGTATATAGTTGCGATATATATACAATACATGGTTTACGCGACGACAATGTCAGCCGTCGCGACACAATAGCTTCAATTACTTTATACGAACGTAATCTTCGTAACAAAAAACACCTTCGATCCGTTCATAATTCCTAGAAATTTCGTTATTTCGCCGCTAACAACAAGGTGCTCGCCACTCTTAATCCTTCTCTTTCGTCGTCTCGACTGTATTCCACGAAAAATTCTTTCTTTCTCTCTCTCTCTCTCTCTTTAAATCCACTTTCTTCCTTCGTTCGAATGAAACCTTCACGAGTTAACATTTAAAAGGATTCACGCACTCTTTCTCGAGACAAAGATAATATAAATGGCATCGAGCATCGTTCACCTTTCGATTCGCACAACAAAAATTGTTCATCACTCACGTGAGCCTACATTTCCCTATTTTCATCCTAAACATCCGTCGTCAATTAAGTACTCGAGATGGTACGTGAGAAAGTGCTAGTGTGTAGGTACAAAGAGGAAAATATATATTATATAATATATTATATATATACGT
>NW_017100368.1:818057-844194 GCF_001263275.1 Habropoda laboriosa
CCAAGAGGATTTTTCTTCTTCCTTCAGACGATTAACTGTGACGGTCGCGGACCATAATGCTCTTTTTCTTTTCTTTTTTATTTACAAATTCACCTAGATGTACAAGCTATGCCTGAGGCTAGAAAAATGCGATCGCTCGAGCGCAGGGGGAGGTCGATCCTCGATCTTTTAAACATTTCAAGATCTCCAGCTCGACCTCCGTGTCGACGCGTGAAAAAAAAGTCGACGTGTAATACGTGCATACGTCGCGCAAAGACAATTTGTTTCTCTCGTTTCGTTTTATCAAACAGAATTCCCGAGAGAAGTGGCGAAAAAGTTGATTACAAGTAGTGGTTCCTTGTAAAAGCTTCGTTAATTTTCAGCGAACGAACCAACAAAATGACGAGACGTTCGCTTCATCGGTCAATTTATCCTACACTCTTTTACAATTAACTAGAAAATTCGCCGTATATTCTCGATCGAATACAAAGGTTCGTTCTTTTTCTCAGGCTGGTCATTCGAATCTCGCGCGCCTGAGATCGCACACTCATTATCGAAACGAGTTTCTCGATCGTAAAATAGATTCCGTGAACAAGAGCAAAGTTTATACGATTTTCTATTCTTCAATTAAGTTGCTTCGATTCGTCGAAGATCCCTCGTGACTCGATTAATTCATTCCTCTTTGTTCTTGTTTTTTTTTTTTTTTTGCATTTTTCTACACGATACACAATTGTACGCTGCGACTAGTGATAAGCAACGTTTTATCGCAACACTCCTCGCCACGATTTTTATTATTATTTTTCTTCCCCTCTTAGCGTGACTCTCGATCGAGAAATACCAATCGTGACAAATTTTCCATTCCTGTCGCCACTCGTACCCCTAATTAACGTGTATATAAAAATCGGAGAAAAGTGTCTTATGTACAGTTTCGTTCCGCGTGGAAGGCAAGGCTATACACGAGAAAGAAGGTACTTCGGAAAAACGAAGTTGTATCATCTTTAGGAATTCTGCACGATTTACGATTACATTATATCCACATAACACCCATATACATTTTACATGGACACGTTGATATAACACATGAATACATCGTAACGTTTAATCAATACAACGTGTGTACGCTCCCCTTCTCGTTTCTTTCTCCAAATTCGTAGAAATCGTGTAACAATTGTATAGAAACTCTAACTTCGTCGTATTATTTTCCTCCTAAACTCTCCTATTATGTTTCCTTCGTTAATTAATATCCTTAAACCTGTCTCTAACCCCTCGAAAACTCGTATACCGCCATTTCCCCGTTTCAAGTAGCGATCGAAGCGTGGCAAAAATTCCCTCCTGAAAAATAACCTCGATCGTCCGCGCCTTTATAATATTTCTCTCTCTCTCTCTTCATCTTTCTCCCCTTACGAGAATTCTCACCCCGGGACAAATATATCGATTCACGCTTCTACTCTAGCTGCTTCTATATAGCACTCGTGTATAAAAGTCGTCTCTTGTTGGAGAGCCGCGCTCGAGTCGATCGTCGAGAAAGAACAGGAAAAAATTGTGTAGAGAGAGATTCGTGTGTGCGCGCCGTGTTTTAGGGCTAGGACCAAATTAACAAGTCCAAGCCCATACAAATATTAATCTTATCAGTTATTAAAATATTCGGTGTAAAAATAGGTATGATACAGGCGTGTCAGGGTACAAACCGAGGACACGGTAGTAACCCTGATGAAAAAAAAAACGAGCCTCTTCTTTCCTCGTCTTCCATTCTAGTCACTCTCGCGGAGCTTCCAGGAAGAGTGTTCTCCCAAAATTGAACCACATCGACGAATCTTTTCACCTGGAAGGATCCCCCAGATCGTCATTTCGACTGCGATTCGTTCATTATTTTATTTTTTTTTTTTTTAATTTTTCTATACAATACAAGCCGCCCTCCCTCTCGCATGAACACGTCGAGATGCTCGAGAAAAAAAAAAAAGAACGATTCCTCTTCCTCTCAAATCGTGTTCGCTCGTCCCTTGTCGTTCCTTGTCCCACGCGAATCCTCGAAGGTTTTCCCCCGAGTTCCACTCTCCTCTCGTTTCCTCTCTTTGTTCTTCACCAAAAGCTTCATTGACCACCGTGTGGGACCGAGTTGGATCGCTCGAAAGCCGTTTTCAGCGGTTTTATGTCTCTCGTTAATTTTTGTTGCTTTGCTCGAGGCCACGCGATCGCGCCTCATCGTTTCTTGAATCCTTGTATTCGGTGACGACTCGGGGCGTCGCGACGCTCCCGCGTCTCAGGTCACGTCCACCACGAGCCCGTGAACCCAATCGTCGGCTGGCTGCTACGTCAGCAGTTTGAAGAACATCAGGGCTAACGATATGTTGATGAACAGCACCACCATCACCAGCTGCTGTCGGGAGAACCAGTCCTGCAAATTTTTTCGTCGAAATCAGAAACCTGTTCCTTTTTTCTTTCTATTTACGAAATTTTTCTTTCGTCCTTCTATCGTGAATCTTATTACCGCCAAAATCTTACGGGGAATCGTGAATAAATTGGCGAGTAAAGGGAGAGGTGATTTTAAATAGATTTTAGAATGTACGAATGTTGCGCAATTCTTCGTGAGCGGAAGTTAGGGGAAAACTGACGGCAAGAACAGTGGAATAAATTATCAAAGGCTTAGTGAAAGATTCATGGACAAGTGATAATGTTTTAACGTAAAAACATAGCGAGTTCAAGGAGTTTACAGCCTGGCTATGCAAATAAGCAAGCAGAAAGGTCTGCTTTCATAATTTGTTGAAGAAGTGTATGTATGTGTTACGAGTGAAACGACGTTTTTAATTAACAAGCGTGAACGATGTGTGTTGTTGTTTTTTTAAAGAGAAGATCGTTTTAATTGAGAATATTTTTATTGTAACTTTTCATTATTTCTCGGGTGAAAAGGAGGGAATGAAAAGGTCGAAAGACGAGCGATGAATTTATATGATGACACGTATTTTCACGGGAAAGAAAATTGCGTATGTATACAAGACGATTGCAATTCAAAGGATGCCCCGCGGTGGCCGGATATTCGAAGCGGCTGAATCGATTAAACATTCATAATCGCGTATCGATACTCGTGCGACCTACTCTTGCAATCATCCGATAAGAAGTGAGCGTTTTTGCGTCGTCAATTCGAGCGTGATGTTGTCTCCCCTCTTTCATTTTTTCCAAGGTCCTGGCACCCAGTATATTGCGTCTAATTCTATGATCTACGTAATCTGACGATTTGCGATTCTACGGGGCTACAATTTATTTCGTTCTCTTGTTTGTTTTCCTGAAATATTCTTTCGTTTTTTTTTTTTTTTCGCGACGATTTACATTATTGGTAAGATCTCTTTGAGATACTTTTCGTTGATGGATCGATTCATTTACGGGACCACGAAAAATCGTGAAGGTCCGGATAAATTTGGCGAGCAGAATGGAGACCGTACGGCGGCGGTTTAATTAAAGCTTTGACACTCATTTTACCCGGCGAACCGCTTGCGGGGGTATTATCGAACGACACTCCGCTTAAATACATTTACGTGTCTAATTAGACACCCGTGTAATTATATATTGTAATGTAGAACTGGCCGGAGTTATTTGCATTGAACCGGAATTTTAGACCTCGCGCCGTTAGGAAACATCTGGCGGGAAACTCATTTTGGCCTTTTCAACTTGATGTCCAAAGTTGAACTTGGAATTTGAAATTTGCATTCGAAACTTTGCATTTTGAATTGAAAACTTTCAAATTGGAATTTTGAATTTTTGGGACGAAAGTGAATTCCTGAAGAAATCGTAGTTGACCTCTTTAACGTTGACAATGAAGATACTCACTTTAACCTGAGGACTGACCAAGTACAGCAGAGGATTGGCCCTGAGCCTCTCGCTCTCGTCGATCTGCCTGCGGATCTCTTCTCTCCTCATGCTGCTCAGGACACTGACTTCCTCCCTGGATAGCGGTGCCGTGGCTGTCAACTGAATAGGTTGAGCCACATCCGGCAGTGATTTTTTTCGTTGAAGGGACACTGCCGCCGCGGGCATCGCCTGTATGAAGAAAAGAAACGAGAAACAAAGAGAGAGAGGTGGCCCTTGAACGCGATCGATCGTGTATATAAAGCCTTATTTCTATGGATGCACGTATACATTGTGAAGAAGTGTCGTCGGACCGATAAAAGGCCCTTTATTCAACAATCTCCACATTTGTGTCAGGAATTCGGCAATTTACTTCTTCCATACTAATTTTCGTTTTAATTGTCGACTTAAGAAACATCGAGATATCTCTGATGAATCATGATTAACGAGATTTCATGTTTTTATCGACCGTTACGAAACATCAGGAAAAGATACGTTTATGTTCACAAGGAAGTAGCAAGAGTTAGTTTTACGTTCGTTCCTTTCAAGGATTTGGACCGTTTTTTTGAGAAATTAGCGCAAAATTTCGGTTAATTACAATGAAAGTTGCTTATTGAAATTAATTTTAAGACGTTTTTTTTAGGACACCCTGTATTTTGTTTTAGTAATGGTGGTTAAGGTTAAGGTTCGCCAGTCAGAATGGTTTTAAGGTCGCAGTACCATGTCACAGGCAGCTCGAAATTCTGTTTGGCGCGGCTCAGAGGTCCGGGGGACGTTTACGTGTTCATTAGTTGGAGATTTTGAAGAAGCAGAGAAAACAGGGCGACGAAGGGAGAACGACAAGGAATCCTTGGACCGGTTCCAAAACGTGCAACCTCGCTCGTAATCGTACGTAATAATGATGCAAAGGCCAGGAATTCGAATCCCGGTTAACGCGATGCGTTGACCTTCGTCATCGATTTTTCTTCTCAGTTCACGGAAAAATTGATAAGAAACCGGTTAAAGAGATTATTCAATCGGGAAACGTGACTCTTTTTATCGATGCATAACAGCAATGTAATCGACCTTTAAACTGTAATCATGTTTCCATGAATTACTCTTTCTACAAGGAAATGAAAAGAAAATTTTCATAAAAATTTCCGTAAAATAATTCAAATAATTCTTCAAAGATGAGAAATTAACGATTAACATTTCCCATGTTTTAGCAAGCGTAAAATTAGACCGGCGCCCATGTTCCCCTCTTCGATAATGTCTTCAGATATCGTTAATTAGCCTCAATCACATTGACTCGTTTTATTTCTTCGCATCTATCTGTTGTCACGGGTCATACGAGACTCTTTTGCTCTTTCGAGGCTATTCCTCCAGTGCACTGTAAATTGCACCGATAATGTCACGCAATATCTACGGAGAAAAGCCCGGCTTTTATTCCCGATGCGCTCTCTGCCGCGAATCCTTCCCGCGCGGTATCAACCTCGGCTTATCGAACGATTTCTTCCGCGGTAATCTCCCTGGACAGTCGCTGGTTATCTATTTCTGTGATTCCCGGTGAATCTTGAGTAACTGAAGTTCTTTTATGCGGAAGAATCTTTGTTATCCTCCTGACTCACAGTATCACAATGATTAATACGTGAAATCTTTCACCGATAAAATTAATAAAATTCTCATTTTTCCAGTCTAATATTATTCCAGTATACTCTCCTCTAATTTATACGTGAATTAAAGCGGTCTGAATTTACCTATCGTACGTATTTTCATATAGAAGAACAATTTAGGATTACACTTTTACATAGGTAATCGAATTAGGAGTTTTAATCAGTTTACAATGTAATAAATTGACGAGAAATTTCAAGAAAGCAAACAAAGAAAGAAAATTTCCAAATATATACTTGACTACACGGTGAAAGAGTCGTGAAATACACGTGAAAAATCTGTTGCAGAAAACTTGATTCAATTAAGGTATAACAAAAAACCAGCAGTACCAGTGAAACACATACGTTTGCCTTAAACAATGAAAGCGTGATAATAAAAAAATGTCCTAAGATTTCACATTTGATTAAATCGTATCCTACTATACGAAAACAGTTAAGACAGAAAACCTCTTCCAAAGAGGTCAAGTTCACCCTCAACTCGGATCTCGACCTAAGAAAAAACTCTTTGAAAGGTTCATTCGACAGTATTCGGAGGATTTTTTTTTCGTACCTCCACAGGAGGTGCGACGATCCATGATTCAGAGGCTCTCCTGGCCATCAGAGCAGGGCTGCATAGTAGCGCCTCTTCCTCCTCGTCAGGCTCTGACCACAACATTTCTACCTCTTCGAGATCCTTTCGTTTTCCAAAAAAAAGAAAACTCTCTCTTTCTCTCTCCCCCTTTCTCTTTTTATCTAAGTTCACGGTCGAGAAGTTTGAGTTCGTTCGAAACACCGGTCGTTGTTATGATTTCTTCCACCTTTCCACCTTATCTGAACATTTTATCTTTCGTCTCTCACAGGCACAGGACTAAAAAGTCAGCCTGTTATGCGGTCTCCCTCGACGTTACGGCTACCCTCTTCTCTCCAGATGTCGTCTGGAACGAGCGTTTTTTTTTATTTCTCTCTTTGTGCACGACGGTGAAAATGGAAAATTCGGACCCGCGGCCTCCTGGTGAGGAAGCCAGGCCGCAGACTGAACGGCCCTGGCTCGTTTGACCGAAATAGAGAGACGCCCCACTATTTTCACGTCGAAATAGCATCGACGAGCGGCGCGTCGCGTCGCGACGCTCACGGCTATGAACCGACGACGGATGCCAGAGCCTTGTCGATCCGTTGCTCTTTGATTTATGACAGCCTGTCGTCAAATGGTACCGAGCTTCGTTTCGAAGTCACACGGTGGAGTTGTTCGATTTTCTTTTCCTTTTTTCACCGTGTACAATCCACTATCTATCGAACGGTGTAGCTATCGATTTGGTATTTTTAGTCGAGCCCCGTTCTCAACACCGGATGTTGATCCTGCCATCGCGTAAAGAGCTGTTTGCTTTCGTTTCAGCATTGAACTTGGATTCCCGTGGCACGCGTCATTTATTTTCGTCGAATTGACGTGAGAGAGAGAGAAAGAGAGAGAGGGGGAGGATCGAGCAGGTTCGTTTTCATCTTACGTGAAAAATCTTTTCGAATGTGTTTAGAGGTTAGAGTTGCACCGTGTTGGTGAAATTTTTCAACGTTTCCAATTTTTGCCGTGGATTTGACCGATAAAATGTCGCGTGAAATTTTCCACTGTGGCGTACATGTAAGAGGAAATAGAACGGATTTGATTCGATTGTAAAGCTTGAATGGAGAACGTAAGTATACAGAGCCATGCAACAGCTGACGCTTAAAGATGGCGGACAGGATGACGCAGGGGCGGTTAAAGAGGATTCTTTGAGGGACGTTCATGGCCGAAACACGACCGGAAATATCGTTACGCAAATAAAGTCGAACTCGCAATTCGTACCGGGTGATTCACGTGGCTGGCATGCGAATAAAGTCGTCGAGGTTTTCGAGAATTGCCAAAATGGGACTCGTCCCACTTTATCTGTGGCTACTTGTTTCCTTATTGCGTCGCGACGCCGCTGCTCCCGGCCTGTTTCGCGAAACAGCCGAACCATTATAATTTCTATTATCTGTTACGTGAACAGAACGACGATTCTACGAATGTTCGTTTTCTGTCTCCTTTTCCAACGAAACACTCGATGGCTGAATTAATATTTGAATTCTACTTTTCAAGCGAACAGAGTAACAATTCCACTAATATTCTTCATTTTCCAATGAAACATTCGATATCTAAATTATTTGCGAAAAGCCAAAGGTATTAAAAGGTTGAATTTAAAATTTTTAGAAACTATAATGTCATTTCAATTAAAAAAAAGTAAACTCAATAATCTAATTCTCAATAATTTTATTAAGAAAATTGTGATTTTATATTTAATTCTATTTTTTACGTAAACAGAATAACAGTTCTACTAATATTCATTTTTTTTTTTTGAAGGAAACATTCGATATATAAATTAACCCTACGAAGACCGAGCTATTGGAAGGTTTAACTTAATTTCAATTTAAAAAAGAGTATATTTCTGGGGCCTGCAAAAATTATTTAATGAAGAAAAACTGAAGTTTAAAATTTTGTGGACATCTTTTGAGCCTCCCTCGTGCTTCCTCGAGTTAATATTTCAGTTCTTAATTTTACATGCTACATTTATGTATTAATTTGTTTTGCATTACGAGGAGGAATAATTGGAGCATTGTTAAAAATAATTACACGAAGCAATCTTTCTGTCTTTTTTTCTCTTTTCAGCGAGATGAAGTTGCTTAATTTATTCAAAATAAATTCTACCCAATTTTCCCGACCACGTATTCGTATTTACCAGGTTAATCGTCTCGGGCACTTGTTTTCCCCGGTCGATTAATTATCGAATTTTAATCCTGGCGCAGCAATAATTAACCTTGTTAATCGACGCGATATCTCGCGCTGCATGTGTACTCTTTATTGCCTCGGTCTCTTGACCCGCGTGCTTATCATTATGCAAGGTAACCGTTGTGCTTTTGTTATTTCTTCCCTCTCCTTCCTTTTTGCCCCCTCGTCGTACGATATCTTTTTATTACCAGCGCCCAGTACATTTTCCATTCTTTTCTATCGGGCACGAAAACGTAGCGTTCGATACGAGCAACCGAACGCATATTTATCCACACCCTCGGCCAACTAATTCGCACATGTAATTAACGAATAATTAACCCTTTAGAAGGACGTTGACTCGTCGATGTTTCGATATAGCTCCATTGATATAATTCAACCGAGGAACAAACGATCGTAAAAGTGTAAATAGATTTTCCAATGGCTACGTTGGGGTTCACATTTCTGCATTGCAAATTTCTTGTTTACGTCGTTGTAATCCGGATTGAACCACGCATCGATACTTTATAAATATTTCAACGAACCAACTTCGCGATCAAATTCGAGCGACTCGATCGAATCGCGACAAAAGATCGCGATACGATTAATTATTCTTCCTTTTCTTTTACACCAACGAGGGTTTCGTTTCGTTTGTAGAATCGAAACACCCATTCGTCGAAGATTCTCTGCAAACCTGACGATCATTTCCGGATCGCTACATCGCTTTACGATTTAATCTTCCCCTTCTTTTACGTTTGGAAATTTTCATTTCGTTTACGAAATCGAAACAGAGATTCCGTCGATGATTTTCTGCAAACCCAACCCCGACGATAAATTTTCAAAAGTCCTTGTATTTCCCTCGATTTCAGCTACCGAAAATATCGCCCGTTGTATCCACGCCAATACGTATTGTCTTTGCTGCGTGTACGCGTTTCTTGGCATCCGAGCCTGTGTACCAATTAAACGAGGATACCCCGTTATGCGAAGTGTAACGAAAAATTTGTCTTCTTGCCGAATTCCTGAAGCTGTTTGTGTCTTTAAGCTAAAAACGTTCGCAAAGTCTTCGAAAGCCTTCGAAGAGAATTTACTATGGAGGAAAGTGTCTTCTTTTTTTGTTTTTCTTTCTTTTGCCGAACGAAAGCAAGGAATTTGCAAGAAAATGATACCGCGCACATGTGAATTAATCGGAATTATTTTTCGGTAAGAGGTCAAGGAGGATTGTTCGAGGTTTCGTGAATTCCAGATAGCAAAACCGTCCTCCTAATCGACATGCTTGTTTAATCTGTCGGCCAGTTAACAGCTTTTACATCGTATACATAAATACATTCAGTACATCGAACCAACGTTTTTTTTTTTTTTTTTTTTTTTTTTTTTTTTTTTAGTGTGATCAACAAGGTTTCTCTCCCCCTCTGTGTCACTATGTTCCTCGAAATGCAACCTGGAAGAGTTATGTGCATTGTCGAGCGTATGCATCGGCTATTCTCGCGTATCGATCTGTTTTCCAATCTAAAAGGACTTCTCGCCTGCTACCTCTTGATCAGGCGTTTCTAATGCGGCGTTACGAAATCGTCTTTGTTATATTAAAATACGTGAAATATCGTGAAACACCTTATTCAACTTTTCCCTAGAGAAAGCTTCCTCTTTGTCCGTTTCAATGGCGAATACAGCAAAAACGAAATTCGACAAATCGACGCAACGTAGCTGCTTTTTCTCTCAAATCTGATAGAAAACGCCTGTGGAAATATTCACGATTATGTCGTTGAATTTATGGTAAACGAGAAAATGATCGAATTTCAGTAGAATCGCGTTGCGTTGCAATACTCTCGTGGAAAGACACTGGTCGAAAAGCTTGGCACTTGAACAAACCATTAGCTCCGCGTAAAAATGTAGTTCGAAAGGTCAAGGAACTTGGGGAGATTGAAAATTTCAAGCTTGAAATTTATCATAATTTTCCGACTTTTTCTCTTTTTCTCCAGGTTTCATTCGATCGTATATATATATCTCGTAATCGTCACTTTTTTTACTTTCGCTTTTTTCGTTTTTGAAATTTGTCTCGTTTCCTTAGGCACGACCGTTGTTGAGGTATAATTGCAACCACGTTGAATCGCGAACAAACGTTTGTTTCTTCTTTTTTTTCTTCGCGTGAAAAAGCTCATTTTGATCTCGTTCGTGTATAGAAAGGGTTAGAAATTTGTCCGTAAAAATTCTTAATTACCTCGAGAGTTCGTGTACATTTTGAGCAACGCGCGACGCGATTAGAATTCAATGTCTGTTATTATTATCATTTATTATTATCATTAGCATTATTATTATTATCATTATGTTTCGTCGAAATGTGAGCAGCTTTGACTCTGTTTTAATTATCCTTGAGTAGCGTAATTGTACGTATGTACGTGTGTCTGTGTTTCTCTTCTTTTGCTTTTTCTTCTTTGAGAAATTCAACGTGGTGCATGAGAAAGGCGTTCGTAAATTGTACTGTGAAAAATCGTGATTAAAATAGAGAATTCCGATATAATATTTAAACGTGTGTCTGCGTGTTACTTTGGTGGGGTCGTACCTAATGCGCAAAAATTTACACTCCCTTGCGTCGTTTTCACTTCGACGAGAGGAATCTTATTGTTTGTGTATTTTCGTGTACGTGTTTCAGAGGTACGTCGAGAATTAAATTTACGTATTCATAATGCACATTTGGTACCGACATTTGTGCTTGGTTTTGTCAACAAAGATCAACCCCTTCGAGAAAGTCTTACGAGCTTTGAGAAAAAGAAGATAAAGAGAAGAGGAAAGGGAGAGAAATCAGACGGAAATTTATCGTATTTGCAAGTGTAACGAAAATTTTTTCTAAATTCTGTAACATAGTTTACTATTGTTAATTACGAATTTCACCTTTTGACGCATTCAGAAGGAATTGTGATAGATTAGAGATTAAGTAATCTCTCAGAATCTCGAAAGGGTTATCATCGTTGTTCATTCGTACATTATTACCACCTAAATAATAATCATAATCATCTCACACTACGATGTTTCCTCGTTACTTATATGTACGAAATATATATATGTATATATAATATATGTGTATACGTGTATGTATATATAATACGTACGTGTGTGTGTGTGTGTATATATAAATATATATATGAATGTATACATGGTGGGCCATAAGTCGCTTTATCATTTAAAAGTTGAATAATTGTTAAATTTGTCCTTCGAAGATTTGTTACGGAAAAATTCACGAGGGAGCAAAGTTTACATTTTTATCATAGAAAAAATAAAGACATAATTGAAACAGGAACAGTTCGTTGAACTTTCAAACGTTAAAGCGACACACGGATCACCCTGTTATTCATATTTATACACGTATTTGATCTCGTGGAACTGGTACAATTATATCATAAACTTTACAAGAGTGACGCTACGTCATAGAAGCATGCGTTAGAAAAATAATGTTTCTGATCAGAAAACAGGAGAAAAACAAGCGGCGTGGAGGTGGAGGGTAGTAGAGAAGCCTTTTGTCGTCGAAGTCACGAGTGAGAAATGTCCACAAGTGATTACGTGGGACGTAAAGAGGAATTTGGAACATAGAAAACGTGACGTCTTCTGGTGTAAAGGGGTTTCGAGAAAAGAGAACGCATTCGAGATACAATTAAACACCCGACAAACAATGGACGAATGAAGATAAACAGAGACGGAGAACGTAGCATTCGAGAAAGGGGAATAGAAAAAGGGGGTTGCCATTGACAGAAGAAAAGAGTTGGTTCGAAAAAAAAAGTAGGGTTTGAAGCTTGTTAAGAAACGAAAGAAAGAAACGGACAAAATAGCAGTTAGTCAATGTGTGTGTGTGTGTGTGTGTGTGTGTGAGAAAGAGAGGGGAGAAAGAGAGAGAGAAAGAAAGAGAGATAGAGAGAGAGAGAGAGAATTGGCAAAAAGAACCGGTCCCCGCCTCCACACCGCGCGAACCTTACCTTTCGGTTTCCTTGATTGGCTTAATTAATGGACGTAACATCGTTACGTTACTTCGCTTAATTAATGGACGTAACACACCGTATTCTCAGTGAGTGGAAATCATTTTCTGTGCGTTCTGTGTCTGTGTCAAGGTGCGTGCTCGTCTCTTTCGATCAGCCGATCTCATTCGTTAGAAAAAAGAAGTATTTTTCGAGGAAGAAATTAGAGAGAGAGAGAGAAAAAAAAAGAAAAACAAACGAAAGGAAGAATTAAATGGTACAAGTGTTTCGAATTATCGGTTCGAGCAACATGGCTGCTCTCACTTCACGCGATCGACACGAAAGCGTGATAGAATTAAAGCGAATCGTTTTCTTCTTCTTCTTCTTCTCTTCTCATTAACGACATCTTCGCAATCGTATCCGCACTTCCGCAATATTTTTCCTCGATATTATTGCGTCTTTCACAATATATATTTTCCCATTTTTCTCTTTTTTTTTTCTTCTTTTGCTTTGTTTTCGAAACGAGAGTTCTAATTCAAGCACCTCGATCCACCAGAAAAATTCTGATCGTCTCCGCTATATGGACGGGGTCGTCCAGTCGAACGAGCCGCAATACACCAAAATTGTGCACAGATCTCGCGGTCTGCACCTCGATCCGGTGCAAAATTCTCATAAATATTCGTTCATCCATTCTACTACATCTATTGTGTGCTCTCTCTTATAGAAAAATAACTCTGTCTCTTGACAAGAAGGCGGAAAGAACGTTTTGCTCGCTTCATTCAATGCCCAAATTCGATTTAACCCTTTCAGCCTTGATAATACTGTTTCCCACGCTGCACCTCGAAAAAGAAAAGTCATATATATTTGTTCTTCTTTTCTTCGTGCTCTCTTCTCGATGAATTTTCACATCGATCTAACCGATTACCTACGATTTCTTTTCTTCTTTTCTTTTCTACGGAGCGACGGTTGAATGTTCGACTGAAAGGGTTAACTGGCTATCGATCATCAAACGCGAATAATCTACATAGTAGCTAGTAACAATTCTACGACCAGGTACGAAGTTCTTCTTCGGCTAATTCACACCTTCGAGAATGTCCAGGGTGTTAGGGTAAGGCTACAAACAGCGACCATATCGTGGCGATGATTTATGCTCGAGATAGGCAGAAAGAGAGAGAGAGAGAGAGAAACCAGGTAAACAGAGCTACGGCAAACACCTCTCAATTTGCACGGAGGATTTTTACGAGGAACGAACACGTTCAACCCGTGACTCGCGGCATTACTATGGGGTGACACATTTTGAAATATCTGACTGTGAGGAGAAAAAGCAACGATGATTCATACTTTCTTGTCTGCAAAATTGTCACACTTGTCGTCAATTTGCTCCGCGAATTTTCTTCTTTTTTTTTTTCTGCGTTACGTAAAGCTAACTCTCTGTGTAAGTTTATCGCGGTTAAAGCACTGGTGTTTTCAACACCATTCTAGGCTATAACCTTACCCTAATGCCCCGGTCTGGCGTTACAAGCGATCGCTTTTCGTCGATCTGAAAATATTTTCTCTCTCTGGACGCATACCAAACAATGGTTCCGGCCCAGACTGCTTTTGTAAACTGTGAAGCGTTACACAACGTCACCCTATGTACCACCCAAACGAGTCGAGTCCGTTCAAACATCCAGCGAGTCTATGTTTGATCGATTCGCGCGAACGAAAAAAAAAAATCGCGTGTTGGAATGTGTACGTTTCTTTTCTTTTTCTTCTTTTGGAATGGTTAATTTGTTGGTCGACACGGAGGTTGGAATGCTTGGTGTATCGTTCGTTGAAAGCTCGGTGGAATTATTTTGGTAGCAATTTTTATTCGTAGTGAGTAGACCCTAGATTCTGATGATGATGCTAAGAATGTCTGATTTTCTGGCGAAGAAGCATGCAAGCAGTGATACCCTTAGACCATTAAGTTGGAACACAACGTTTGCATACCCTGTGGTAACATTGAGTTCTATAGGAACACTAAATACACTATGTTACATCGAACGATGTACGAGAGAGCAGCCAAAAAATTCCTGAATCTTTTCTGTAAAAATTGAAACATTTTTAAAGCAGTTTTATTGTTATACGTAGATCGAGGATTTTTATGCAATTTTAATATCATCTGAATATGGAAAATACACGAAAGTAAAGTTACAATCTTATTGACCGTACTATGATATTATACATTCATCTATGGATTATCAAGAGCTTTTAAAGTTACTCTCGTGTATTTTACATACTTGCGTATTATCTGGTTATTAATAAAACACTAATTTATGCGTGAAATTGAAACAAAGGTCATCCTAACTATTTTTCAAACAATTATTCTTCTATCTTTTCCCCTTTCCAAAGAGAAAGGAATAGCATCAGTCCGTTTAATTTCACAAAAAATTAAAAAATAATAATCCCTGAATAAACCTATTTTTCCTTTTCTTCCCCTTTCCAAGGAGAAACGATTAATACCTGTCCTTTGGCAAATAAACTTGCAGATATTTTTCAAAATTGGACAAATAAACTTGCAGATATTTCACAATAACACCCGCAATAATATTTCTGTATTCAACCGTACAACCCTAATTCCGGAAACTTCGGACCAGCCCCCTCGTACAAGCAACTACCATTACTCATGGATCCATCGTGTACCAGTATCTCGATCTTAATCCCTAAATTAGCTTCGTTAGACAAACGGTTAACGACAGTGTACATCAAGGGTTTACTACTCTCCTCCACCCTTCTTTTTTTCCTTCCCACCCTCGAGCACATCACCCTTTTGTTCTTCTTTTGAATCCAGGGTCTAGTCACGAGCTGCATCATCCCTCTTAAAAGTCTCTGGCCTCGACTCATTCGTTAGGAGGAATACCGCGACCTATCGCAGGTGTGTGTGTACATATTTATTTATAATACTTATACTCATAGGGTTGCGCGGCCCTTTGACGTTGCGGCGAAGGCGGGGACCGTCCGGCCTGCGTCCTGGGATGGCATGCACAGAACACAGCACAAAATGCCACACAGTTACACAGACAAACAAATCGACAGAGAAGAAAAGATACAGATACAGAGAAAACCAGTTGCCTTAGGTTATTCTCGGGATCAGGTACCAGATAATAGGTTTTAGGGGTTAATTATGATTAAATACACTTTGGACTAGAAAGAGAGAGAGAGAGAGAAAGAGAGAGAGAGAGAGAGAGAGAGAGAGAGAAAGGGGAAATATATATACATGTACAGGGTGTTTCAGTGCGAGTAGTACAACCGGGCATGGGTGGATTGTTTATCAAATGATAAATTGAAAATATAAAATAACGATTTGTTTGTTTGTGGCTTCGTTTTTTGGAAAAATTAAGTTTGAGAATTCTTCGCGTACGCTTATCGCACTTCTTTTGACTTTTCTTGGTGTCACATTAAAGAATTTGCAAATTTATCGGCATCGGTTCGTGCTTCCGTGATTCGACGAGCAACAATTTCAGCAATTTCTTCATTAACGCTAGAAGGATCGGCCGGGTTAAAATGATCAATTAGCAACTTTCCAAAAAAAAATGAATTTTAGGTTTGACTTTGTTTCCTCTCCGTTCATTTCTATTTGTATCAATATGAGACTAACTTTTTAATCACGTTTCAACCCTTAGCACTCTGAATTCTTTCTTCATTTCTTTTCCAATAACTCCGCATTATTTTATGTGCTTCATTTAAAAAGTACTTCGAGGGACAATTGGTTGATAGGAAGCAATGTAAACAATTGCTTATACACGTATATGACACTTTTCTGTAACAATTGGACATGTAATGCTGCTTATCTCAGTATAAAAAAAATATTGCGAAATATAATACATATTTAAACTGGCAATGTAAAAATGTCGAGTGTGACCTGTGAATAAAACTGATGTCGAGTCACACTCGACACAGGAGTGCAAAGGGTTAAATTACATAAAAATTTACCTTTGGAAAGATACTAATATGTCATTTCGACCCGGCTGGTCTTTCTAGTGTTAACGTAAGTTTCGATTTCGCTAAAATGTGGTATCAATCAGTATCCTTCGCAACGTTGTTGAAATACCAACGTACAGTGGAATCTGTTAAGTCGAAAGCGTGGCAAGTGCACACGTTCGAGAAGAAATTTCAAACCTAATTTTCTGGAAAACGAAGCCGCGAACAGGCACATCGTTATTCTGGATTTATCTTTTCACAAGGAATCCACTCGTGCCCGGAAACACCCTGTATACATGTCCTCTCGGAGAGCCTCGATGGCTGGATATATTCCTGTGAAAATGTGTCTGATTTCGCTTGGCGAGATTTCGTTTTTCTTCGGTCGACGATGGAGAAAGTCGATTAGGCGACACGAAACAGCACCGATCAGTGGATAGTAGAGGTGAAAAAGAAAAAGAAAAACGTCGTGATGCTTGCCTAATTACGTTCGCTAACTAACGACTATGCGTGTGAGCTGCACAGCGAGATATATTTGAATAAATGATTAAGTATATGTACATGTACGATTATTTACGTTAAACTGGTTAGAGATCATGGATGTACAGAGAAAAATCGTACGATGCGGTTAATGAGCAGGCAAAACAGATATAATAATCGAGAATTGTGAAAATAAACAAAGTGAGCAATCGAAGGTGTATGTAATAAAATAAGTAGTTTGATCTCGTGAAAAAAAAAATAAAATAAAATCGTGCTACGTGGTGAATGGTGAAATTCTACTCTTTTCGTTCTTTTTCTTCCTTCTCTTCTTTTTTGGTAGGCTTGTCTAAACGATTGCGTCGCTCGAAAGGCATTTCCTTTCACGAGAAAACTCTCTCTGTCTCGTTTCCTTACCGCGAGATTGCCGGCTATAAATTCTTAATGTTCCCGCGATGGAAGCGTGAATGAACGAGTAACAGCGAACGATTGTTATCTTGTTTAACATCCGGCGGTATTTTTGAACGACACTCTTCGAAAAAGCGTCTCGTGCTCGCGTTACAACGAAAAACTCGAAAGCGCGTTCCTTGTTCGCGGCGCGAATTTCTCAGCCTTCCGAAGCAGAAGTTTCTCGAACGTTTCCCGGGAGAAATTGTCTTCCATGGGGTGGCCTCGGTGAATAGAGTCTCGGTGACAGAGGCCTGAATGATGCACTAAAGGGGAGGTCGGTAGGAAAAGGAAGTTGCTAATTTGTTTGGATCTTTCTCAATCTCTAAATGAACGCACATCGTTTGTGAAATAGGTTCGGGATTATGTTAAATTGAGAATAATTTTATTCGTAACCCATATCAAAGGCTTGTATTATTACCATTATTTATCTTCGTTATGCAAAATGAACGAATGAACAGGTACATGTAAACACAGTGGTATAGACAATGCGTGAGAGGTTAGGTTTACTTCGAGAATACAGAGTAAAATAAAGGAGGAGAAGAAGATTAAGAAAAAAGGATTAGAATTAAACACAATAGTAGCACCGCGAACATTTTTCACGAGAACTCCCAATTCTAGTTTCAAAAGTTAAAAGTTACAAAATCTTAACAAAGTTTCAATACAAAATATTCAACATTCACAAATGGTATTAACTGAAGCAATTCCAGGCGACAAATGAAACAAAGGAAGAAAAAGAAGAACGAAACAGAAAATGGAATTAATCTTAAAAATTATATACAATATAATTATACAAAAAATGATTATGTACAAAAAAATATCAAGATTAAGAATTATATACAATACACAGGACGTCTCACTTGTAACGTTCATTCAAATTATTTCCACGGGCTATTGGAAGTGAGAAAGAAATGACTGAGAGGAGTTTATATGGTTCGATGACGTGCATCTAGTGATGCTAAAGTCATTCCAAGGTTATTGACATTATTTTATACATCAATACCAGTTTTTTTTTTGTAATGCTACGTTACAGCCAACATCGGGACGAGTTCAACGACCTATGACACAATAACCTCGAAATGACTTCGAACAATGTAAAAATAATAATAATAATTAATATGCCAAAGAAAATATCGATGATCTTCAGGTGACTTTCTTTTCATCGGAAACTCCTTCGGTCGTATTTTCTTACCTTAAATAGCAACGGAAATAATTTGAGTGCTCGTTACGCCCGAAACACCCTGTATAATTCGCGAAATCTCCGAAATAGATCATTGTACAAAATTGAGAGTCCAACAGTGTTAATCGCCAAAGTGGAACTTCAGCTACAGATCCAAACAACCAGCGGCTGCCTTTTCGGGCCTGGTGACGCAAAAGTGCGAGGACGCCGGTGTCGCGTGACAAAATAGAGAGTCAGGAATATGCGAATGTAATATTTATTCGGTGGATAGTGAGTGTATATATGAAAGAGGAAGAGACTCACCTTCGACATGCCGCCCCCGCCGCCGCCGCCGCCTCCGCCACCGGATGCGGTCGAGCCGCGTCCGGGCGTGACGTATAAGCTCTCCGTACGCTTAGGCTGTCCTGAACCCGTCAGAAGTCCCTCCTTCAGGATCGAGCCATCGAACTGGCTGGAAGTCGAGGCTGCATACGTCGGCGTCGCTGCACCGCTGCCCACCACGGATCCGTTCAGCGGTGTGCCTGATCGCATCGAGCTAGGTGCTCTTGTTGATCTGAATTTTGTAAATCGAGAAATTCAATCATCCTCTGATCGTAATTTTTATTTCACGTTGACTGCTTCCGATGTTTAGGTATATGTACTATGGCGCCGCTGAGAAGACGACGAGCGGGACGGCACAGAGGCAAGGGGAGTAGTAAATGTGACCGTTTCAGCCAATAATCAAAATGCGTGTGATCTCTGACTTAACGAGTGTGTCGTCCGCTACAACCAACGAGACCCGCATTTCTTCCACTCGTCATCTTCTCAGCGTAGGACAGTACTGAGCGACGCTCAGGAGTTTGCCCGCGGGGCGACACAGGGGCAAGAGGAGCTTGCATTTCCTGAATCTTCCGCCACGCGATGCTATATGATCCGATTCGTCGATGATATCGCGTTCGGCCAATAATGACAATACGTCTGCCCTATTTTTATGATTGTGCAAGAACCGACGGAAAAATTTCGAGGGACCCAAACACGGGAATCGAATCCGGGACCTTCGGCTTCGCGCACTACGCCAACTACTCCCTCTCTATTCTCCCTTCGAGGTTTCCTATTTGGGTATGGAGGCCCCGATACTACTATTGTATTAGAAAAGGTGGCCTTATGGGGATACGACTCAACCAGACTCGCACTCCTTCCAGGGGCAAACTCCTGAACTCTAGGAAATAAATTGTTGCAAATGGTTAATGTGTATAGGTGGTGGAATTGATGTAGCGAGGTCGTAAGTTGAGGCATTAAGGTCATAGGTAACACACGAATTGATATTTCTGATTTCTGCTCGCAATCTTTCATAAACATGTTCATGATTTCATTCACAATTAAGTCCACAGTTGGTCCTTTGAGTTATACAAAGTGTCTTGCTTATAATGAACATGTCAACTATTTCTGATAGTATTGTAAGAAAAAATGACTAAGAGGAGTTTATATGGTTTGTGTTTACATCAAAGCAGATTCGAGATCTTTATCTCCCTCAGTGCTGAGTACTGAGTGCTTTACTTTCGAATAGCCAGCAGTCAAAGGGTTAATTGTGAACATGTTCGGTTTGTAAATTAATTTCTTTGAGCAGCTGATGGAAACGAGATGGAAGAGGTTCTAGATTTATAGATCAGTGCATATTGCTATTTCTATTAGCACTGGTTGAATTGTTTCATTATTATTGTGCTCGAGTGATGGTTCGTTAAATTTCTAAAACGACCTCGTTAAGATCCAAAGATAGAAGACGAAGGTTATGGTAATTGAGGAAGAGTGATCCAGATCGATGTCTTGTGGGATCAAGAACATTTTGAATCACCTGTCGAGCATGTCCTGGGGCGGATTTGTGACGGTCTTATCGATGGACGGCTGTCTCGATCCAGTCAACCGGGAATGCGCTCTAGCGTAACGATCTACGGAACTACCACGGCTGGGCGGCACCTTATAGTGATCTAGTCTGTAAAACGAAACACGAAAACTCGTTGAATTATAAACGTGCTACTTAAAATCAAACGAAAATAGTCGAACTCGAAAATCCTGTAAAAACACAAAACCTTAAAACTGTTTCTGTCCAGGCGACCAAAAATGTTTCCTGCAATTTTTCTCTCGTTGAATGAATGATAAATAAACCCTGAATTACGTTCGATTCGATGAACATTTCACCAGAGGAAGAACAGTGCTTGTCAAATCGAAATGCATCGATTTACTAATGGCTGTTTGTGAATCCTGACTGCCTTCTATCGAAAATTGCAGGAATTTTTTTGATTATCGAATATCAACTCTTTGCACTCCACTAGCATCCCTATAACTACCTTTAAGTTTTATTTACATTAAAATAGAGAAAATAAACAAAAGAAATGAAAATAAATATATTCATATGTACTTATAATTCTTTCTTTCCAAAACAAAATTATTGACTTTCGAAAGCTTCACTTCAAATGTATGCTGAAGATTGCTGATCGATCGTATCAAACAATGCTCGGAGGAGCAAAGGGTTAAAGCATTTCTATAAAAGCTGAACTCGAGACCTGTCGTTTAGCGTCTGTCCAATAGTGTTGGGTCGATCCTGAGCCGTCAGGATACGGCTGTTTCTTCGTATACTCGTGGAACTCGGTGGTCGTTGTGGATCTCCGACACCGTCAGCCGGATACTGCTGTGGAACTTGTGTTTGTTGCTGTGGAGGTGGTTGTTGCTGTTGCTGTTTTCCGTACAATTGCTGAGAGCCGTATTGATTCATCTGGCCAGAGCCATACTGATTTGGCAACGCAGTCTGAAAGAAAATCGAATGAAATCGACACTCTGAACTCTTTCAACAGCACTCCTACATACATATATCCGTTTCTGATCCAGTGCATGTACTAGACTTCTGTCCATAAGTATTAGGTCACACATTGAATGTGAATCAAACCCAAACAATCCTTAGAAAATTATTAAGATCTTAAAAATAAATTACCCAACCTGGAATCATTGGAATGTAATTTAGCTCGTGCAATACTTTCTGTTCGAACATAATGGGTGTCCTAATAATTATGAACAGCAATAGAACAACCTATTCCAGCAAAAGATTTGTTTCGTTGATTACCTGCTATCAAAAGTGTTCTCCAATAATCCAATAAAAATTACCTGCTGATTAGGGTAAGCCTGCATGTTAGGATACCCTTGAGGACCGACCGGTTGTTGCTGCTGGTACAAATACTGATCGCCCTGAGGTGGACTGATTGGTTGGTACTGTGGCTGATTATATGGGCTACCCTGTAGAGGATACTGATTCTGCATGCCGTATTGACCCCCTTGAAACTGGTTAGATGGCTGATACTGATTAGGTATACTGTTCGGGTATTGCATAGGATTCTGAGGCATCGACTGAGGGAACTGCGTCTGATAGAGGTTCTGTCCAGCCAAATTAGCCTGGTTCAGTTGATTCATAGGCAGCTGATTCACCAGCTGAGCCGGGGTCACTTGGTTCAACTCGCTCTGAGATAGTTGATTCTGCGGCAGCTGGTTCTGCTGTATCTGATTCTGAGGCAGTTGATTGGGCATCATCTGATTCTGCTGCAGCTGACTCTGCGGCTTCATGCTGGCTCTCCTAATCGATTGCATCACGTTGCTCGCGGTTGACGTGGCTGACGTGTTCGTCGTTTGCTCAGACGTTGGACTCTTCATCGGTGTTGAGCCAGGCTGATCGACGGTGGCCGCCTTGTGAAGAATACTCTTCCCTGGAACACTGTCTTGAGGTGGTGGCACGTATTTCGATATCTCTCTGTTCCGTAACCTTTCCAGCTCCGGTTGCCTAAAGTCCGGCGCGAATTGTTTCGCCGTCTGTTGAGCAAGCTCCGAATCATCTCTCGCTTCTTCAGCGGCGGTGTCCGCTAATTCTGCTCTTCCTCGAGCAGTAGCTGTTCTCGAGATCGCGATATCCGCCTTCTGAAGAGCGATCTTGCTCGCCCTTTGAGCTGAGTTCACCGCCGCCTCTATCCTCTCACGGAACTTGGCCGATCTGATAAGGAACAGATGCTTCTTCTTCTGGCTGGTGATCAGCACGTTGTTCTTATACTTGCCCTCCTCCTTCGTGCCATCGCGAAACGTCGTGACACCGTAGCCGTACTTACGGTTATTGAACCATGCACCCTCGTACCGCAGGCCATCGCTACGTTCCGATATACCGTAGCCTGACCTCTTGTCGCTCTTCCACTCTCCTAAGTACGTCTCGGTCACGGAGGCGTCCATCTGCTCGTCCTGAAGAAACGAATATTCTTTTGTAGAAGACTAAAAGAGACTTTTAACCCTTTGAAACTTTGGCTGAATTTTTCCTTCATTTTCACTTTCACGAGTGAACATCTAAATGAAACGATTTCACCGATTGTGAATTTAGTTACTTCGAATTTTTATACACAGGTTCGTTGAAAATTTCGAAGGGTGAAAAGTGCGCCAGGTGCTCTTTAAGGTATCAAAGGGCTAAACGATGAATTCTACCGCAAAACGGTTTCACGAGAATTATCTCACCTCGATGACAAAGGACGCATTGCTGTCCGTGTGAACGGACGCCGACGCCTGGCTCCGCGAGCTCTCTGTCGACATCCACGACGCGAAGCTAGCGTTGCTCCTAATACTGCCTCCGGTTCCATGTTTTTCCAGGTCACCCGTGCTTCTCTGCTTTCGAATCTTCAAACCCTGAAATAACGATCATCTCTCAAACGTCTACTCTCGGGAAAGAGATTCCCTTTCTTTTCTCTCGAAAGTGGAATCACACATGAGGCGAGATTCAAATTATTGCTTTACCGAGAGGATACCCTTCTTCAGTGATTTCTCCGTGAGACTCTTTCTGCGCGCTGGAGGATTGTCGCTCCTGGCTTTTAAAACGAAACCACCTCTGCTATCACCGACTCGACGATCCCTTCTATCAGTTGGCTCCGGGGTTGGCGCCACTGCTCCCCCATCGTCCGCGCTTCTCAGAGACGTTAAGGATGCTCTGACTTGCTTCGATGGTTTGTAGTGACTTGCTAATCCAAACGGTGCACTGGCTCTTACACCGTAACCATGCCTCAACCCGTTGTGCCATTGGCCTTGATACGTGCCTGCGAAAAAGGACCCTCTTGTTAATTAATTATGCAATAGGGGTAGCACGTTATGCAACGAGTTACTGTGAATTAGAATTCCAAGACAAGGCTCTGCAGGTTTTTGTTTTCGTCTACTGTTCTTCGACAATTTTTATATTTCTTCGAAATCTCGCGAGCATCCTCCGTTTCGTTCACAATGAACAAAAGGTAAAAGGTAAACGAAACGAATCTCACTCTCAGTATTTGCCCATATAATTTTCACTCTTTGTTCGTAGATCTGATAGATTTTTCAAGAGAACTGTATTTTCTCAAATAAGGGTCACGAAGCTGGTGAAATCCTTGACATCTTCCTTGAAAGCTGGTTAAATGCAATAAGGAATAATGTGAACACGGGTGAGCAAATACTTATAAGCGATAGCGAAGGTGAGATTTATCTATTCGCTGTTTAAATATTGGATCAGGTGGAACATGGTGAAATGTCATACATAATCTGTATTAGATAATCTTTGGTCTGTAGATAGGCATTGTAGTCGGAGTGAAAATTGAAGTTTATTATAAATTTAACTTAATTCTGTTTTATCCCGAAACGCGAGTGTTACTGTATATTACAAAGGAAAGAATTAAAAAGATCGTAAAAATTTGGTGGTAATTTAAATTCGAGATAACCTCAACCCTTTCGCAACGACGTTCGACTTTACCAACGCGTAGTCAGGATAACTCCAAAATTCTTTTTGCCTCAGAATTGACACAATTTCTTTTTCCTCTAAAATTGCACACTTTGTAGGGTAATTGGAAAAATAATTAAAATTGAATATACATACTACCACAGGATTCATATTCCTTAACGCGAAGTTACATTTAATAATAAATTTTCAAGTTTCCCCTCGCTCTCACAATTTATCATAAAGTAGACACACGGTGCGAGTTTAATTCAGTATTAAAATTAATCTGTTCACACACTTCGCACGAAAATGTAAAATTGCGTTAAAAAACGGATTCCCAACTTTCTCGAATAATTTTCTTTCACACAAAGTACACGAGCAGCACCGCGTAGATGCAGTTTCTAAGTTCGTTTAAACCGTATTCTATTTCCTTTTCCCGGAATACGCCGGGACAAATCAACTACCGGGCGCTCCCGTTTCCACCGCGATTTACATATTCCCTTCCTGCCAGGCGAAAACGATATGGTTCAACACCTCTTTGTTAGAAACCGGTACTCTTGGAAATCACGTTCTGGAAACGATCCTGCATACGGACGGATGTGACGAATACCCCCCCGGTGTACTTGGTAATAAGGTGCATTGTTTTTGCCAAAACGTGACCGTGTTTGAAAATGTCCCGCGTGAGTCACGTCACGCCGCGCGATACGTGTTACGCGGTCTCGCGCGACCCAACCCGCGGAATTATCTCTGGGGCTTTTGGCTGGTGTGGCCGCGTATCTCTTCCTCGAAAATGTAAATTCCACGCCGATGAGATACCGCAGACGGTCTGCAGACCGCCGATGTAACACCGGATGGACCGATGATCGTAAAAACCGGCCATTAACGACTGTGCGTTTCGCTCAGGAATTTTCACTCTTTGTTGAACTTTCGTCTCCCTCGTTCTGTTCTCCAGGGTTGTTTTTTTTCCCCTTTTTTCTTTGTTTGCAACGGAAAGAATTCGTACACTTTCTCGCGGCGAAATATCGCGCACGTGGAGAATACATCGGAGAGGAATTTTTCACCGGGTTACATTATTTGTTATTTGTAAATCATTAGCAGGAAGTCATTTTTAACCTCTTCTACTTTGCATTCGTGCGTATTTAGAGTTTTAACGGGTTTGTATATATGTGTATACCGGTGGCGAGAGAAGCTCGCGACCACATTGCCAATTTACCCCGGTTCTTTATGGATCGATGTTAATTAAGCTCGTTTCGGCAGATTTTTATTTATTAAAGTGTTCTGGAAATTGTTGCGTGGCAACCTTTTTCACCGGCGGTGTATGTTAAGGTTATTTGGAGAAATTTTTTAACAGCAGCGTCGAAGATTCTGGCGTTGGTCAGCGACGATCATCGGGTCATCCTACGCGTTAAAAAGTTTCACGCTCGCCCCGCGTACTACATCGGGTCTTGAAAGAGTATACGCTCGTGTTCGTGAAGTTTATTAAACAAAGCGCTCATGTATACGTGGGTTAAATCGTAGTGAACCGTACAGTATGCAGAAACTTTCGTATGAATTATAGAAGTGACCTTAGCCCGCAGACATTTCCATTTTGGTGCACCTACTTTGGAAAGTTGATTTTCACGAATTCACCGACAAATTCAACAAATTTCCACTTTCGTGTCCTAGTACGTCGCGAATCTGACGAGTTCTGTTGGAAAAAGCAGTGCGGCATTTTTCATTTTAGCGGAAATGGTAGATTTCCTGTGGAAGAAGAATCTTTTCTCAATCGAATCGTTGTGGAAGATGAGAAATGAATCTGTAACAATGTTATGCGTTGCAGACGTTATTTCGAATAACGAGTAAATTCGAATAATTCGTGTAAATCGAATTTATTCGTTATCTCTTATTTGTTAGCCGTAGTTTTCAAGATAAAAGAGACGAATAAATGTCTTTTTTCCATGAATTTTATTTAAATATGATTTACTTAAATATCATATTTTCTCAAGCATCTCATCAGAAATCTTGTAGGAATATGGCAGATTAATCATAGTAATGTAGAAGAAAAGTCTGCCAACGAGCGCGTTAAATTTTACGAACGAAGCAACTGAAGTCGAATAACAAATGAACAAACAACGAAAAAGAATTTATTCGAATAACGTCCAACACTGTATCGACCTACCATGTTTTGAACCTACCAAAAAATTGTATTACAAGGGAACTGGA
>NW_017100368.1:844228-856392 GCF_001263275.1 Habropoda laboriosa
CAGTTGTTTCGCGCTTTAATATTTAAACTTGTTTGCATAAATTTTTGGAAACGTACGTCGACACAAAAATGTCCAAAAAATGGGGATTAGCAGCAATTTTCCGATACTTTCGCAAGAACATAAAAAATTCGGGTAGCAGAGTACTCGCTTGTCCACGCAAGTGTTAAGACGGGGGAAAAATGAGAACAGCTATATTTCATTTTACGTCAAAAGTTTACCTAAAAAATACCACAGTACTTGTAGGATGACCGAATATCTCGTTAGGGTGGGAAACAAAGCGCGCGACAATGAACACTTTCCAGTAGGCCGCAATGATCAACAAAGTGGCAGTGGAATCTCTCTCTCTCTCTGTCGAAAGCGTTTCCATTCCCCTCGCGGAACCCTCTATTATTCGGCCAACAATAATCATCAAAGCCTTCCGTCCCGTATTCGTCAGGCATTAACAAAGTGCCGCGATTGCAGAGCGGGAACGATGCATGGTCGTTTGTCGTTTCCAACGATGCAGGCTAGCGGTGCTTCTCCCCCTTTCCCTTTATGCACGTCGCGATTACAAAGCAAGCCTTCCGTAGATTCGATTCTAGCGTACAGTCGACGACACTGTCATCCCCTTCGATCTTTTCCCTCTCCTCCCTCTCGAGCTTTTCAGATATGATTTCTTTCTTCGAGTAGTTCCCTTGAATGGTGGACTTCTTTCTTTCTTATTTTTTTTTTTTTTTTAAACGAACCACGATTTCAGAAATGAAGACTCCGTTTAGTTGGGCACGTCTCTCGACCTCCTTCACCCGTTCTTTCAGAGGATTTTTAAAAGTTCGCTAGGCTCGTTACTGTGCGCTAATAATGTTAAAATGGAGCAGCGTGTCTCGTTTGTTTGCCACATTTCGTTTACCTTTGGATCAAACGAGGATTTTGTTCCGTGAGATAAATTATTACCTTTCAGGTATGTACATACATCGTCGTTATTATTTGATCTTCTTATAGAGGTTATTCTCATCTCGTTCCCCAACACTCCTCAACTTCGCTCTCGTAAGTCGCGTCCACGGCTGAGTATTAAAAAATTAACGACACAATTTATCGCGTGATCTATCTATTTACTAAGGTCGTCACGGGTGAAGAGAGAAAAAGAGAGGAATAAAGAGAGAGAGAGAGAGGGGTGAGGGAGAGGAGAGAGTGAGAGAAAAGTGCCCCCCGTCGTCCTCTGCTGATCGATTGCAGGAGCCCAGCCTCGTTTCAGAAAAGTACGGCCAGAGAGTGAGGGCCTAGGAAAATGGAGTTTGCGGACTGCATTATTGCAGCCGACTGTACATATGGAAACGACCGAGTCTCTCCCTTCCCTCGCTGAATATTATTTCGCCAGCGTTTAAGCAAGTGGGTCACGGCGTGCTTCTCGACACGCTTCGACCGCTGATCCGTGGTCCATGAAAATTGCGTCTAAACCTGCCTCCTTCTACTTCTTTCGCTGCCTTTCCATTAATTCATTTTGCTATCTCGCGATTCACCTACTTTTCGTTTCTGCTATTCCACATTAGAATCCTCGAGTCCTCTGTTCTTCTTTCAAATTCAACTAGAAATTCTCGAACATCTTTGAAACGCGGTAAGTCCATTTTGAGTCGGAGAATTTGAGATTTTTCAATTGTAATCTTCTTCCTTTTTTTTATTGTCTTTCTTTTAATTAATTTCGCCATCGTGCGATTCGCATTTCTTTTATTCTACATTGATATTCTCGAGCTTTTCTTCAAGATTCATCGCAAAATTTTCAAATATTCTTGAATTATTCCGTGTTGAGTCTGAGCTTTCAAGATTTTTAAGTTGCGTCTAACCGTGTCTCTTTCTTCTTTTTCCACCGACTCTCCTTTAATTCATTTTGCCATCATGTGACTCGCCTACTTTCCGTTTCTTCTATTCTACACCAGAATCCTCGAGATTTTCTTCAAAATTTATCGCAAAATTTTCAAATATTCTTGAATTATTCCGTGTTGAGTCTGAGCTTTCAAGATTTTTAACTTGCGTCTAACCGTGTCTCTTTCTTCTTTTTCCACCGACTCTCCTTTAATTCATTTTGCTATCACGTATCGCAAAATTTTCAAATATTCTTGAATTATTCCGTGTTGAGCCTGAGCTTTCAAGATTTTTAAGTTGCGTCTAACCGTGTCTCTTTCTTCTTTTTCCACCGACTCTCCTTTAATTCATTTTGCTATCACGCGATTCGCCTACTTTCCACTTCTTCCGTTCTACACTGATATTCTCGAGCTTTCGAATTTCGAAGAAATTCAACTCAGAATTTTCGAATATTCTTGAAAGAAGGAGAATTGCATTCGGAGTCTGAGAATTCAAGATTTTCCTTCTTTTCCATCGAGTGAGTGGTGGTTACGTTTGTTCCTCGTGACAGAAGAGATGCTTTACCACAACAGAGCAGAAATAGTGTGTATTATATTTGTACGTACACTGTATGTAGCGAGAGTAGCAACGGAGACACTTAATCATTCACATTCCCTTTGATCACGATCCCACATGTTTCCAACAATTCGTGACGAGTATTCATTTCGAAATTGCACGAGACAATTCAATCATCCCTGGTCAAATATCTCTGCGATTACGTTACGCTAGCGAGCTTAATTCGCTACGCTGCTCTCAGAGGATTCTTAACCGTAATTGTATTTCATTTATACTCCCACGGTAAATGTAACTTCATCTCTAACTAGTTATCGTTCGTTCCGAGGCTTGGTGAAATCCAAAGAAGCTTCGCTATCTAGAAGATTATCGTGGTTATTCAGGGGTTACGAATTTCTAACGCTATTATGGAAATAAACCTGGCCTTCTTCCTCGAAATTCCCACTCTAATCATGGATTAAGGGTAGTTCTGCAAGTGGGACTGGAGATTGCCCACTTCGTAAGAATTTTCCTCTTGCGAGGTATTGAATGAAAGTTTCTTAAATTTTTGTCTATTTATTAAAGAATTTTTTAGAAGATTACGTTTTATTTGAGCTACCAGATGAGAGATAATTTTAATAGAAAAATATAGGCACTTGTTATAATACGTAGTACGTCTTTAATTACACGAGCTACGGAAATTAAGAAATTTTTTACGAATGAGAAAATAACAGAATTTAGAAGAAGGGAACCACTTTTTTAAGGAAAAGTTACTTTACTAATTTATATCGTTGTTCAAATGGTACAGTGACAAAATCAGAGGTGATTGTAAAACAAAAATGGCTCTTTTCCCAAAAAATCAAGTCATTATACCAGTTCACTCACTGTAATTACAATAATTAATATTATCATCGTTCGAATGGTAAAGTTGCAAAATCAGGGGTAACGTAAACTCAAAGGTGGTTTAACATTAATCTACGATTTTATCCACCAATCATGCAACTTTACCATCATAAAATCTTCTTTGGACTTACGTTATTTGGCAAAATGATTTTCTTCTCTTCTCAACAATTAGGACCTCACAATTTCAAATATAATTAAAATAGTAGAAGCTACATAGGCAATTGTTTTATTCCCTAAATATAACAATCAGTACTATATTTTGCGTTTATTTATTCTGTATATTTCTGTGCCTTCAAATTGCCCATAAATACGTAAAAATCCGCAGTCTACTCATCACTATATGCACATACAAACCACGAGTGGGTCATGATTGACCCTACGATACCATTCACGTGACCGAAAAGTCACCATACCAACAGAGGGTTAAAAGCAGATTCGATTTTTCGACCTGGAGTAACTGACTTGCCCGCCTTAAGTCGGCTTGTGGCAACGACGAACCGCTCGAGTTATTCGGGTCAGCTCTCGCTCGTCTCTTGGAAACGCCTCGGGACAAGAAGTCCCGTCGACGCCTTTGGGACGAACGTTGCGGTCCACCAAGATGAAAGTAGGAAAAAAGTACGGCCACCTATCGACTCGCACTGTCCCAGATTAATTATTGTCCGGCATTTCGTTCAATTCCGCGACACCTCGTCTATCCGCCGTCTGTTTCTTTCGGCGCGACAAAGAGAGGGTTGCTCGTTCGTTCCCTCGACAGTGGGAACTTTTACCGGTTATTGAATTTCCGTAGACCACGCTTTTCCCTCTCCAAGCCGCGCGCGACACGCTTGCTCCACTTCGCGGAACTCGAGCAGCATCGAATTTCGTGCTTTTCACCGTTATTCCGCTTTGTCCTTTCCATCGGTTTAACGCGTTATCCGTTTTCTTTCCTCGGGTTAGGCTAGATTAACTGGTCAGGCACGAATGAATTTGTGACCGTGGAGAAAGCGAAAGTTTCTCCGGTGGAATTCAGGATTCGAGTGAAAAGTTGCAAATAGTGAAATTACACTGGATTCTCGATAATTCGGTTCGATGTTGTCAGTTTGAAATGCTACCACGTTTCTGTAAAGAAGTTACCCTATTCGAATCGATGATTTTCCAATGAATAAATGCGTACATAGCAGGTTACGCAACTTCACATTATACCGAATATCACAAAATACATATTTTCAGTGAAACTACCGGCGTATATCATGCACCGATCTAATCCAATGAAAGTTCTGCTTTCCAATGATATCGTAAACTACCTGCCAGTAACTCACGCGATTACGCAACTTCACATTATACCGAATATCGCAGAATACATATTTTCTATCTAATCCAATGAAAGTTCTGCTTTCCAATGATATCGTAAACTACCTGCCAGTAACTCACGCGGTCTGAATTCCGCCATTTTGCAAGGTTACTTCTTGACGGATGCTGAATCATAGTTGTACCATTTCCAAAAGTAGAATTCGATGGATGTCCAGACAGAACGGTATTATTCGCGTGAAATGTACACGCTCTACTTTACGTCCTTCGAATCTTCCTCTTGAAATATAAAATTGTCTAACTATTTTATTTCATCGAAGTAATCGACGAACTTTGGGATTCTGTGACATTTCGGTGAACGTCATATTATTTTCGATATAATTCATTACCGAATTGAAATAGGTCTACAGTGTATGTAACATCTTTTATTCAGAATAAAAAAAAAAGCTTTTTGTAAACCTCAACACACCTTGTGTAATCAAGCGTCCTAAAAGTGTTAAAGGGCGCGCCTCAATATTGCTTCCTCTTCTTCCAATTTCTTCTTTCACAGCAATTATTAACAATCTCTTTTACATCAATTTTACTAAGATAGTTTCTCTGTCTCAAGTCGCCAGGATCCTTTAAGTTCACCTCACGTTGCATTCTCGTCCCTCGAAACAGAGTGCAAACTTTGCGATTTAATTGACGCTGGAAGGAAGGAACACGTAGGCGAGCGTGTGTTACGCTAAATACACATCGGTTGATTGTCCCTAAAAACATTCACCAGCTCTGGGTCGTTCCACTATTTATCAAACGACTTCTAACCCGGCGCGTGTACGTTGTTCTCTATTTACTCTGCTTCCCCGTGCGAGTAGTCCAACCTGTTCCGTGTAGGTTCAGCAAGCGAGGGTGAAGACCCTTTCTGGCTTATATCCGTCGTGCACGAGGTGTATCGCGGCCATCGAGCCGCGCAAACTTTCGTTCGACGCAGGCACACACGGCTTGGGGATCTCGCGCAAAAATAATCATCGGTGAATTTCGCCGCTGAAAAATTTATCGCCGTTCCGTCTGCCTCTTCTTCCTCTCTCTCTCTCTCTCTTCTCCTCGTCCTTTACCGAACCTCTAAAAACCGATAGAGATCGATCTCAGGGAAGCATCGTTGAAACGTTACGAGTCTCCGTGAAATTAACGACGTCTCAGAGGATTGTGTAAACTACAAAGTAAACATCGAGGAAATTGATCGCAGATAGGGCCAGAGGTAAGATAAGCATCCTTGAATCGCGATAAATCTTTGTGAAATCGAGGATGGTTTATGAGAGAGGATCGTGAAGATGCGGAAAGATTGAGTAGACGTGAGGATATAGAGTAAATAGGAGGATAAGAGAGATTCGCCTAATTATTATTGAACTACGAGGAATCTTTGTGAAATGAAGGATGAAGTGCATAATTTTGAAGGTATTAAATGAATATGAGAGAAACTGATCTCTTGGTAGCGTCGTAAATTTTCGTAAAATCTGTAACACTTTACAAGATTGCGCAGATATGAGGGAAATTCACCGAAACGTTGTAGGTCTTGGTAAATTCGATGACATTCGAAAAGGAAGTATGAAAGGGATTAATTAATCAAACCCTAAATATATAAATTAACGAAGGCATATGAAAAGGAAAGATGAATAATCGCGAGGTGTCAAGAATATATCAAAAATAAACTATGTAAAGATGTACCTCGTCGACGAACCTTCGCAAGATCCACGAGGACCTCGACAACCTTCCAAGTATCAACGAAATACGAAAGAAATTTTATCTAGCCACTCGAAGATTAATCTAATCATCCTAAAACTATTATAAATCTTCATAAAATCTACAACAATTTCCAAAATCGTGCAAATGTGAAGGAAATCGCACCTCGTCGAGTCAAGTTTCGTCGAAATACCGTAGATCTTGGTAAAATTAAGAGAGATTTACGTAGTCGTGAAAATCTCATTGAAAATGATTTTCAACGAGGAAATTCATAGTCCACGGGTAAACAGAGATGGTTGTACGGTACTGTTTCGCTACATGGCACTGGCTGGCCCGCCTGAAATAGCGCGGCCACCGTCTAAGATGGTGGTTGGTTGCACGTTCAATGAGGACCGTTCGTGTACTAGTGAGAATTGGCCGTGCGAGTGTATTTCGGTCCACAGCCTCCACCAGATCGTCACTAACCACCCCACGGGCCTGTCGTTCTCATCTGTTTGTTTCTTCTCGAATGATACCTGAACGCGCGACGTCACCAGGTCGGATTTCGTACCTGACCTCGCTCCTTTGACCGCTGTCGCGGTCGTGTTTCAGGCCTTGCCCGCTGGAAGTCGAATAGGAAGGTCTCGCGAATCAATTTCACTTGGTACATCATCAGAACGTTACTCTGAACTCGATAAATGAACCTTCTTTTTTTTTTTTTTTTGAATTTTAGAATTATTTCGGCTTAACAGAATTATTCAAGCTTGACTCTTTATCTAAGAATTTTAGGGAGTTAACGTTACTCTGAATTAGGTAGATTATTGTTTCCTTTTGTAATTTTAGAAGTGTTTGAGCTTAACGCTTCAGTTTAGAATTTTTGGACATTAATTTTACTCTGAATTGGATGAATTATTTTTTTTTTGAATTTTAGAATTATTTGAGCGTATAGATTCATCAAAGAATTGTAGGAAATTAATGTTACTCTGAATTCGCTAACTTATTTAAGTTTGACGCTTTACTTGAGAATTTGTGCAAATTTCCTCTATTTCACCTGTCGTGTCATACATCTGGATTTGGTGAGAACAATTCTATGGATCGTTTGTGCAAGTTAGCCAACAGATTTAGTCACATTTTAGATTTTTTTTTTAGTATAAATATCTCTCTTAGAAATCCATAATTTATTTTGTATATTTTACCAAAGGATGCCTACTCCTGTATAATAATAATTATTATTATTATTGGAAGGTAGGTAAATATTTAGATAACAGTGATGAATTCATGACATTATTATACTGAAATAACACAGCTTCGCTGCTGACCAAAAGTTTCCAACCACTGTGCATTACAAGTTTCACCAGAATTTTCAGAAAAAAGTCGCCATCTTTATGAACTTTTTAACGAATTTTTTATCACTCAATCTATTGAAACGAAGTAAACTGCTATTATTGATCCCTCTGACGTCAATTCGAAATTCGTAAAGTATTGGTAGCAGATTCTAGCTTACTTCGAGAGGGATTGGAAAGAAGTGTGTTTGAATTTGAAAGCAGGATTTAATTCTTCAAGAATATTTGAAATAACTGCATTCAGCGAAGTAAATTTTGCACCCTTTAATGCAACGTCCTCGCAAAATTTCGATAAAATTTTACCACAGCTAAGCCCACACCTAACAAGTATCACACCGATCCAAAATTACCTACGCGTATATTCGTCTCACCTGTCCAAAGGGTTAAATCAGTGCAAAGTAGATATATTCGTACGTGCTTATATTCGTCTCGACTGTCTTAAGTGTTAAATCCCCGTGTATAAGAAGTGTTAATACATTCTAATTCATCTAAACTTGTTCCTCGTCGGGAATTCTTCCCCCGCAGCAGCCAAATAGAAGCAAAATTAGATCATCCGAATCTCAGTTATTTCATGTCATGTATCGAGTACAGTGTTTCTATCTGAAATTTATTTAATTAAGCTTTCAAAGCTGCAGCCTTGTTTAGGTGTACCCACGACCAGTGTTACAGGGGGCGTAATGGTTCAGAGAGTAAAGAGAAAAAGAATACAAAATAGAAGATGTTCGCGTAAAAAAAGGCACGTCTAAAACTGTAACGATTACTCTCGCACGGCCACGCAACGGAGCCGTGACGCAAGGCGCTCGAAAAACGGAAATGACGGCGGTCCACAAAGTAGGTGACGCCGGTTTTATCAACGAAAGGCAATGCGCCATTATAATGTTAGAGGTGAGAGAGAAAAAGAGCGTGGCAGAGAGGGAGAGGAAGAAAGAGAGCGAAGAGGCTACTTTGCACGCACAGCGAGTATCGAGGGGTGGTTGTAACGTGACTGGTTGAAGAGAGAGAATTTAAAAAAAAAGAAGAAAATCGTAGCAGAGGAAGAAGAGAAAAAAGAAGCGGAACGTTGCTTTCGTTATCCACACGTGAATCGTTTCGTTCTTTATGGAACATGCTATAAGGAACTGTCCTCGATGAATGAAGCGCAGCTCGTAGAGGAAACGAGCTCCTTCTACGGTGCTGGTTTAATTGCATCGTGAAACGGTTGTGAGACTCACGGGGGTTGTAACTGGCAAGCGGATCCTTAGTTTCCGCTTTGATGGACGCTCCACGGCTATTTTAGACGAGACGATGTTCGTTGTCGTGTATTAGCACTTTTCACTGCCCTGTCAGCCATGTTTTTGGGTGAAGCGTGAGAATATTCGCTGTGGCGTTTTCATTTCATTTCATTTAACCCTATCAGCGCTACGAACGCCTATACAGGGCGTCCCGTTTAAATCGATCTCTGTTAATATCTCCGAAACTATTCGTGATACCGGAAAATGTTTCGAACGGGTGTACGCCGTGTCCAAAAGAAATTATATTCCGACGTTTCGCCAGCATTGCAGCTAGCTTCTTCAGGGTCTGAAGACGCACTGATAATGGTGTGCGTCAGGTTGTTCACTCCTACACATAAGTACCCATGTTCATTTAAATCAATTAAAATTCAATTAATTTTTTAATCGATTTTAATTGATTTTTAATTGAATTTTAATTGATTTAAATGAACATGGGTACTTATAGGAGTGAACAACCTGACGCACACCATTATCATCGCGTCTCACACCGTACACCCGGAAGCCTCAAATAATAACACCCATATTGACATCAAATTGTACTCCACTCGAAACTATTTAATTTTTGTAATTCCGGTATTATTCACAGTCTTGATAAATTGTTGACCACGTATCGTGAACCTATTTATGTGTCCATATAAACCGAACCCATAGTGCGTATCATTTTATAGGATTATTTTTAAAACCTAGAATTTGTTTTGATTCGTTTATTTTGACATCATTAGACCCCTCTCCGGTTCTCCTTGATGAACGTTTCCTTGGTCCTAATTATTTAACTATACACAATAAAAAACATGTTTTCAAGTAAGTGTTATTAATGCTCGAATAAGAACAAATTAAAACACCGTTTCATTTTTAAAAAATCAGGTGCCGCATTAATCAAGTTTGGTGCACTCCTGTCCCATTTAACCCGTTTGGACCACTTTATGAGGATCACCCTGTACATATGACACTTTTACTTTTACAATATTAAGTTTGTTTCTTAAGCTCGTAATTAAAATTATTTATTTCCAGTATTTTTATTTCTACAAATTTGATACATTACTCTGTACTGTTTATATAAAGAATAACGTAGACAAAAAGCAGACAGAACATCCACATTTCCAAACAAAAAGAAAAATCCAAGAAGCTCCGCACGCAATCGAAGTGTCGATACATTTTTCCCTCGAAAATACTCCCCGCTAAAAATAATATCCCAATGTCCCTCAAACTTCCCATACAAATTTCCGTACAATTGCACGCCGTTTTTCCGGCGAATTTCCAAATTCATTACGCCTCCGCGATTAACGAGCCTGTGCCGGAACAATCGATTCGCAACAAGTGTTTACACCGATCGACCATTCGTCGTTCCAGCATTAGCACCTTCGCGGGTTGCGATTCACAGTCGCTCGGTGAATGAACGAAATTTCATCGAGCAGAAAATATCTACGCAATTTCTATTCGTACTTTCCGAAACATTCCTCGTCCCCCGAGAATCTCCACCGGCGAGAAATACATTTGTGACATTCCACAAATTCATTCGACCTGCCTCAAAGTGCCTCACGAGGGACGCGTGACTCGCGACATGAGGTCAGAGGCTCGTGAAAGTCGCGCGCAATTTATCGACGAGGCGTAGAGGGTTCAAGAACTCTATTAGCAACGAGGGCTCGTGGATTGATAGCGGGTCAACCCGGTTTTCTTTCTCCCCACTATGGGGAGAGATCGACTGTTGTTACGCGCTTACGCATCGACTTCCACGCATACTCTTACCTCTACTCTGACTCAAGTATAGGTAGAGAAGTAGAGCTCTGTGCCTGTGTGCGTGTGAGGCAGCATTGGTATTTATAAATAAATGCGTCGGCCACGTGCCACGGGTGAAATGGAATGGCGTTTGGAGAGTGCCTTAACTCGACCAACAAGCTTAAAACGGTCAGCTCTGTGGATAGAAGTGAAGGATGGCGGGGGGGATCAAGGTAGAACGAACATGCCAAACTTCACGATCGACCTCCACCTCAACGCGTTTGTTGCTCGATCTTCTTTCGAACTGCCGGAATTTTGATGGATTCACCCGGGTTTCGACCAGTTTTACCGTTCGGTCGCTTTTTCTTTCCTAGGTTTGACGGATGAGGAGGAAATGGACAGAAGAAGCTTCCCAGTGGAATTCTTTTTTTTTTTTTTTTGCTTGTTAAACATAATTTTTGATTTGCGCGAATTGTTAATATGGGTTGGGGAATTTATATTTGAATTTTCAGCGTATGTCGATGAATGTAGATTTATTTAACCTCATAGTAGTGAGGCCATAATTCGTTACCTTTGTAGCGAGGATAGTATTTCTTTTTTTTGCTTGTTAAACGTAATTTTTGATTTGCGCGAATTGTTAATATGGGTTGGGGAATTTATATTTGAATTTTCAGCGTATGTCGATAAATAATGTAGATTTATTTAACCTTAGAGTAGTGTGGCCATAACAGATCTATATTACAGATCTATAAGTGAATGACTAAAGCTGATTAAAGTAGAAGTAAATCGTGTCTATTTTTCAAACGAAATTTAACGATATTTATGAAATATCAGTACTAGAACTAAACTATTCAGTTTATTTACTTTATTAAATACGTAGCTCTTTAATTTGTGTTTACTTTGGTTCGAATTGTACCGTCGGGAAAGTCGAGTTCACGATTGTAGAAAGTATTACGAGCCTTATCATATTTTAAATGACTTTCTATTAAATCACAGTGTGAATATTAAATATAGCATATGCGATAGAATAAATCTTAAATGAAAACTCCCCGGTTTATTCTGTATGAAACATTTCATTTAGAAGGCAAAGGATTGAATAGAATCCCGTAAATCGAGCGTCAGATAAAATACAGAATTTTGTGTCACAGTTCTGTCACAGAAGTTTATTTACCTGGCAAATCTCAGAAAAACGTCTCGCGTATAAACTATATCCACTATATCGTATATACAGTTTCATCCAAAAATATTCGGACGCTATATAAGCTTGCTTTTCTAGTCGTATATTTCAGTTAATTGTAAAAAGATTTGATTGATGCTTTTTCGTACTTTAATATTACGTGTCGCTAGTTTAGTGCATTTTCCTATGTAACATTGCAACACAAATTAATCAGAATTATGTTCAATTACTATGTTACACAAATATTCGAACGGTTATCGAATATTCGTATTATTCATATCCATATGCTAAATATTACTTTCTATTTTATTATTCATGTTCGTAATATTCTAAATATTATTTTTTACTGTATTACTCATATTCGTAATATATTATTATTATTTCGTTAAATTTTATTACTCA
>NW_017100368.1:856640-876206 GCF_001263275.1 Habropoda laboriosa
TAAAGCGAGGGGTTCTGTCGCTGCGATCGTTCGATAAACGCTAGACCAACGAAAATATCTTTCGGTTGGCCACCGTTTAGGACTTCTTGGAAGCGATAAGATTTTTACTTTGTGCCGAATCGACGCCCGTCGAATACATCGCGGGTCTAATTTTAGGTGGGCAGCATCGGTGACGGTTCATTGACGAAGGTTCGTTGAAAATAAAAATGAGAAACACGAAGTAACGCGACACACGTTCGTCGTTTCTAGCGAACGTAGATCGATCTTTCAACTGGAACCTCGGTGAACCGTCATTAGAACGTGTCGATATTATTATTAGAACATTATGCACGTTCCGATAATCTAAGGAACGCGAATATTTATGTAACCGCGTGACGTGGATTTATAACATTGTTGTACGAGCGCCGGTATCACTCGTGCTGCCAAATGACGCGCGTGTGATCAGAATAACGTGGCCGGTAACTAACGCGGAACGAGAAGCAGCGGTAAATTTGGTAGGGAGAGAATTTTTCATTTCATTTGAAGAAAAAAAAAAAAAACGCGCCTCTGGGCAAGAGACACGTGTGATAAAACGCGTTAACGTGTGTCCCGTGTTTAAAAGGAAAGCAAGTCATTTCATTTTTTCCCGACATTATTACACTTTCTTCGACCTTTGAGAATCGACGTGACAATTCGGAAATTGTCGCAGACGCGGGGTATAAATACTGCCACTGTTGTGTCGTTAACGAGTCCTGTACGAGCCGAATGTTGTAAGCTCGAAAGCGTGTATTTATTTTAATTTCCGTTGCATCAGCAGCAACTGTGAGCGATTCGAAATTGGCGTGATCAAAGCTTAATGCATCGCTGACAGAACGAATTACGCTTGAATAGCTCTAGTACGGAGATTTAAAAAGATTGGCAAAGAATGGGCGGCATTGTCTATAGAGGATGGGCCACGTAATTATCCTCTCTAACTACGATGCTACGAGAAGATTTTCATACGTAATTTCAGCGGTTTCAAAGAAATACTTGTTTCTTTGAATTGGAAAAATTAAAGGAAGTTTCGAATTTGATTGAAAATTTTAGAGTTCGTTGCAAGATTCTATTATTATTCATGCTTCAATGCACAGCAGAAAGGAATATATTCACGTAAGCCCTTAAAAAAAAAAAAAGAAAACTGCAAAAATGGTATTTATAAAAAGATCTGATTCACCCTTTGCAACCATTTAAATTTCGTGTAAAGATGTTCCTGTACTACCCATAGCTAGAGAAGATAATTAGGTGGCCTGTTTCACGTGGCCCACTCCGTATACACATAGATCACGTTCGCGGTAATTTTTCAACTGGAATTTTTACCATTAATTTATCGGAACGATCGTTTTTGAACGCTCGGGGGAGAAAGTGTCGAATAAATTTCACTCGGCGACGTTCCATCTTGCGCGAATTCCACCCGTCGACCTTTAATTAAGGACGATAATTAAGCACGCCCGGGCCGGCGATAAATCTTCGCGACGCGGTTCCTCATGTTCCTACGACGATCACGGTGACGTTTGCCGGTTTCACGGTGGCGCGGAACGCGTTCCTCGCGTCGATCTTCCAATCCGTTCAGTTCGCAACAGGCCACGCTAATTCGCGGCCAAATATTCGCAGGAAAAAGTCAACGAAAAACTGTGTTGTGTCGCGAGAAAGAATTCGCTTTCTCGCTCCGTTATTCCATTTACGTCGAACCGGGGAACGAATATTTATGTATGCATGTCGTCAGACAATTGAGAAGGAAAAATAGAAGACACTCGAGACAACGCTATCGAATAAATTATTTCATTTAAAAATACTTCACTCTCTCGTTTGACGTATTTAATTGTTGCATCGTCCTCCCTTCGGGTCTCTTCACGTTCAATTATACCCGCAGGTCTGCATTCGTTTAGCCCCGCGAGTGTTTTCCTTACTGTCAGTAGAATAGGTCGTTGTTGATCAGACTCGACCAAACAAGTAGTACAGACAGCATGGGGTCGTATGAAAATTAATTTTACAAGGAAAATATCGTATTCAGCCACTTACGGATACCGTTGAAATGCGTAATGAGTAAATTAATGTTTAAATACATGGAAAATATACACCGTGGGCCAAAAGTTCGATGCTAATATGCATTTCAAGCTACGCAAGAATTCGCAGAAAAGTGTTAGAAATTTATGAAATATTCCTGAATTTTTTATCACGCAAATTTACCAGATTGAAGTATGTTACCGTTTTGCAGATTTATTAAAAAATTTCCAATTGATTGAATCATTGACGATTCTTAATTTTTACGACGTCCTTCGTTAATTACGATTTCTTTTTTCACGGATTTCTGAGTTTCACGATATCAGAATGTTTGTGTAAAAATGGAAAAAATTCCAGGTCGATAAGAAGATCGATCTTAGTCCGACGTGGCGTGTAATTCGTTGCACACGCAGGAATTCACATTCATCACGAGGATACACCTTATGAACAAGAACACGCTCTGTGGTAGCAAAGTCGAGTCACTTCTCACGAATCCTCGGAGTTTCTCTTTCGCGCGGGCATTCATTATTTAAACGAACGACATTCTCGTTCGAGGGTGTGCAGTCGTTTAATATTTATGAACCACGGGGAAACGAGGGAATGTCCGCGAAATATTCCCAAGATTTCGTGATCCTCGCGTAATTAATCGCGTCCCCGCGACTTAATTAATCGAGATACTTTTTCACCCTTCTTTAATATTCATCGTCGTTACGTTGTTCGATGAATTCTCGAATGAACAACAGTCGACGAAGAAATTGTAACGGTACGTTGTGCTCACGAAAACTCTGAAAGTTGAAGTAATACTCGTTCGTTCGAATAATTTTGTTAATATCATCCGATACAGTGTACGCTCCATTTTTCTACAAATTTGCGCGTACCAATCTCTACGGGGAAAAATAGGAACTTTGCTTTTCCACGTTAGAGAGAAAATAATTATTCTTCAACGAAAGAAAAAAGGAAATTAAAGTTAACCAGAGATTACAGAATGGAAATTCAGAGGTTGGGGGATACCTAGGAGACATTCAATTTGCATAACAATTTGCACGGGGAATTAATTCGAGAACACCTCGTTTTCCCTTTACACGTGGGACCAACAGTCGTGGAAGCTGTGCAAATGGAAGAAGCGCGGTTCGCGTTAAAAGGTGATTACTCGTCGAGATAAAACGAGAGTGATTTGTTTTATCCTCTCCCTATTTCTGTGTGTGTGTGCCGCTTCTGGTATGGCTGCCTTGAAAATTAACGAAAGAGAGCAACGTTCTACGGTATGCGACGACGAGACAACACGCTGAGTGCCGTGTGAGCCATCGCTGAGCCACGTTAGAGCTTCCGCACAGGCCGTTTGGTAATTTCGTATAAGAAGAAGCATTTTCATGGAATGTCTCGTATCGGTAATAGCATCGTAACGTGGGTCATTGATGGCCCACGTGGCGTAGTATATAGTGAAGGAGGGGAAACCGGGGCTGAAAGATGGTTATATCTTTAAAATGGAAAGAGACAGGCTTGTGCTTTCAATTGTTTTCGCTGTGCGAGTCGATCACGCGACTCTGTCATCTATTTTAATAGCGTCCGCAGAAGCGAATCTTGTGGTTATAAGCAAGCACCTAGTTACGTACCAGTAAAGTAAATATTTTTCGATCATTACTCTTTGGTCTATTTCGATTATCTAACGTCGAAATTATTAATTGTTCCGTCCTTATGGATCAAATGACATTTCAGAACAAGTTGCAATAGTTTTTAATAGACTGTTTTAATATACAATAAGCAGAATATTCTAGTCGTGCATATAGCACGCCTTTATAAATTTGGACAACCCCCATATAGCACAAATTTTTCCATCAGACTGTTTCGGTTGAAATCAACAGGGAATTCCCCTTGTATACATAATAACGGCGTTCTCTCTTCCTCTTCTTTATCAGCGATTCACAAAGCGAAGTTTGTGCATTGTTGTTCTTAATGAAAACTAATTCAGCAGACGATTTCTTGTTAATAAATTCAGACGTATTAACCCTCACACAACACATAATTAGGTCACTATTTCTGTTTCTTTCTGTTTTGTTCGAACTAAATTATATCAAAATTACATTTTCCTCAAATATGCGTACATGAGTTTGCGATTTCTCCAGCTACTTTGGATAGTGTTGGACATAGTGAACCCATATACGTCTTCAAAGGGTCAATATAATTGTTTAATAAAGTGACCTCGCTTAATTTCTTTTTATCACCGTAGTTGGACAGCACTGATATTTTGGGTATACAATCTCCTGTAACACGATATAACACGGTACGAATTAACTGTGATATGAGAGCCTGGATAATGAATGCAAGAACGTGGGCCACGTGGCCTGAATGGAAAGTCACGTGAAATTTGCGCGGCACTCGACGATTTAAATAGTACCTATTTCATAAACGAAGAAAAAATCTGGAGAGAAAGTAAAAGAGGCAAGAAAATTTTCAACAGTCGTCGAATACCGACGACGACGACGACGACGTTTTTGCTGTTCTTTTTTCGTTTTCTTTTTCTTTACGTATGCGATTCCTATCGTTTCTCGTTGAAGCCGTGAGGGCTCTCACACAGAGATTATCCCGCAATCAGTGGAAGTTAGGAGCGATCCTACGAGCCCTTCACCAAAGAAAACAGCCCGATTCGCGCGCGACCGGCTCGATTTCACGCTGGGAAAAGCGGTCTTGAATGAACTCCGTCTGCCGTGCCACGTTCCTTATTCCAACAGACCGTGCACGAGAAATAGCCGGGTATATATCTTTCGAGATTAAAGGGAAAACAGAATTTCCCTCCCACTGTTATTACATTCGTCATTTTACATGGAATTCTTTTTTTTCCACGAAGAAAAGGGAGGAGAGACGCGGTAGAATTGAATTTCGACGAGTTTTCGCGGCCAGATATATACATATACGTATGTATGCACGTATCAGTGATCAGGTAAACATCCGTGTTTCTATCTTTGAGCGTCGACATAACCTCGTTAACCGCGTGTTCACCGACGTTAAAATATCGAGCTTGTATCTCCCAAATGGACACGCTCGACTGACGGAGTTTTACGAGGTTGTTTAAACGATTTTTCATTCTCCTCCGTAACCCTTTTGATTGCGTTCGTAATATTTAACACGTTTGCTTTGGCTGTTCAGACAGCGTACGTTCAGCACAAATATTGCATAACAGAGTAATATGTAAGAAAGGCAGGTTAAATAGGTTGTTTTAACCTCGACTTTCCGGATATTTTCACCCCTTCAACGTCAATGTATCGCCAAGTGGGTTTTCTTCAATTGTGCCTCGTCTGAATTTCATTTAAAATCCTTTCTTTCCGATATTTAAAATACCGATTCTTTAGATCCTTAGGATGCACACATTTATTTTCTTCAAATTCATCAATACTTTTCAAATTTTTCAATACTGATACTGATTTTTCACATCCTCTCGATACGCATATCTATTTTTTCAAATTTATCAAAATTGTTCAATTCATTTCTTAACATACTAATTCGTCACATTCTCTGGATACACATACTTATTTTTCTTAAAATCATGAAAATTTTTCAAATTCTGATTCTATACGTTTTTCCCATACGCATATTTATGTTTGTCAATTTCATCAAAAGTGTCCAATTTATTTCTTAAAATACCGATTCTTCACATTCTTCGCATACGCTTATTTATTTATTTTTTTTTTCTGTGTCCTGTATTAATATAGTAACCTACATATACGCGCGTTTTATTCAAGGACTGCACAAGAGTGACCGAGAGAGAGAGAGCCTTCGTAAACCTTGACCAGCAATCAAAGGGTTCAAACGGGAGGGTGAATCAACGAGGTCCGCATGGATTGCCTCTTTAAAGGTGGAAGTATAACCGTGGTAAGTATAACCATGATACTTGCACGGAGACTCGTCCTTCTCCACGCGGTATGCACACACGTACGCTTCTTTGCACATCCATGCACGCGCCTCTCTGCACCGGACACGGTACACTTCGACGTGGAATTATTCTCCTCATTCTACTTACTTCGCTGCCTCTGGCCTTTCTGACACCAGGCCTTGAAAATGCGAAACCACAGAAATGTGTTTTACGCACCCTTTCATCGCGTTTTCACTTCGGATTTCATCCGAAAAATTCGCCCCTTTTTCTCTCACCTGTTGTTTATCGAAGAATACGAGTTAAACCGTTCTTTCAGCGACCACCCACATTCTCTGGGAACCAAAGAAGAGAACTGCTCAACAAGTTTTGTGTCTACGTCACAGCGGCATTTTTATTGAATTTTTTTATTTGTGTTATCGAATATACAGGGTGATTAACGAAAATGGTAACACTTACTAGAAGTGAATTTCTTAGAGAAATAGAATTAATAACGAAGGTATTCAGTGTCTCTATTTCTTGAAACATTTGTCTCCTCTTCTGCAAAGAAAACTTTAGTTAGAGGTGGTAACATTGTTTTGTAGCTGCCTGTACAGTAAATTATTAATCCTCGGACACTCTACACTGTCGCTTAATTATTCACGTGATTCGGAATTTTATTCGACAACATTTATTCGTCAAAAATTCAAACAACTGTCTATGCAATTGTCACTCTGTTAGAAATTTTATTCTTTCAACAACTATAATACTTCTTTTCTCTAAAAATTATAAACATTTCTTTATCAAATTTCTTTTGTTTGAATTATTTTCAACTCCATCAGAATATTGACAATTTCTCCACCTAACGTACAATACCTTGTTGAACGTAACGAGTTATAAATGATAAGAAGGAGCTTCAATTTCTCGATAGACTTGCAAGGAAAGAGCCAGAAGCAGAAACAACCGTTTCCATTGTTCCTCGAGCCGGTATCAGCACGCAGAATAGAAACTCTCCGCGTACCTTCTTCTCGTAATTCAGCACCTCTTCGCGAGGCCAAACTTGGCGGAGGTCTTCGTATTATCCGCGCACATGTATTTCGAATCACCGTGACGTAGTTCCTCCTTGTTGCTTTGCGCACAGCTGCGCCGCAGATTTTCACCGATCTTCCGTTTTCCTTTCGATTCATCGAATCGATTTTTCGAATCATCGTAGAAGAGACGTCGCTTTGATCATTTAGAGTATTACGAAAAAGAAACAATTCGTCGGTAGTTCTCTCTTTATGATTTCCAAGTGAAACTCAACGGAGCACTGCCTCCCGTTTCCATTTTCCTTCTAATAATTCAGAAACTCCGGAGAATCTGTGTCGGTAAGAGGTTTTGAAATTCCTCACACTCAAATTAGATATAAATTCGTAATAATGCAAGATGAAAAGTTTGCGATTACCGTACCAATTTACACCAATACTGAATTAGCTAGCAGTTCTTTATGGATCAATAGCAATCTACTTCCTTTCGATAAATTTGGTGAAAAAGAAATTCGTTCGAAAATTGTCAAAGGTGCTATCAAAGTTTGCAATGCATAGAGGTTTCAAATATTTATCAAACAGTTTATATCAACTAAAAATCTGAAAATTCCTCACGCTGAAATTAACCCTTTCGTGATCGAATTATTTTTTTTAACAATTTGTTATTTATCTACCGCTCATCGTGTCCGTAATGGATACTAAATTGATGAAACTTTTGTTAGGGATGTAGAAACTTAAAGAAACCGAAAATTAAGGAATATGGAATAATCAAAATTTTGTGCAATCAGACGGCTGCTTCAAACCATCGCATCGCCTGCAAAGTGTATTCCAATCGCGGGCAAGCTTAGATATACTGAAAATTTAGAAAACCGAAAATTAAGGAATATGGAATAATAAAAATTTTGCGCGGTCAGACGGCTATTTTGAAACACTGTGCGCTTGCGAAGCATATTCCAATCGTTGGCAAACTTAGATATGCAGAAAATTTAAAAAACCGAAAATGAAGTAATAGAAAATAATCAAAATTTTGCGCAATCAGACGGCTCTTTCAAACCACCGCGTCGCCTGCAAAGTGTATTCCAATCGCGGGCAAACTTAGATATACTGAAAATTTAAAAAACCGAAAATTAAGGAATATGGAATAATAAAAATTTTGCGCAGTCAGACGGCCGTTTCAAACCATCGCGAAAATTAAGTAACAGAAAATGACCAAAATTGTAAGCTTTCCTCCGTCAAACGGTTGCTTGGAAACACTGTGCGTCACCTGCAAATCACACCTCGATCACCGTTGAACCGCGGCGAAGCGCGTCGTGCACTCGTCGATAGCCAAAAGCGGGCCGTCGATGGTCAGTTTCGAGAAGCTGACGGCCGTTTCAAACCATCGCGAAAATTAAGTAACAGAAAATGACCAAATTTGTAAGCTTTCCTCCGTCAAACGGTTGCTTGGAAACACTGTGCGTTACCTGCAAATCACACCTCGATCACCGTTGAACCGCGGCGAAGCGCGTCGTGCACTCGTCGATAGCCAAAAGCGGGCCGTCGATGGTCAGTTTCGAGAAGCTCGCCTACAAACCTCAACGAAGGCGACGCGGCTTGAATACGGAGAAGTGTCTTGGCACGGTCACGTCATCTCGGACGTGCGTGCCGCACACGCGAAAATAGCTGTGATCATTCGGGTGGAATCGGTCGGGCGACACGTCACGAGACGTTCGTGCACGTGTTAATTAAACGGAACCGAACGGAACTCGGAAAAGGGTGATTTCGTATTCCGCGCCGACGATGTTCCGAGCCGCTTAGCTTCCACTGATTTTACGAGCCACTAGTTCGCAACATCGATGGCGCCCGTAAACTGGCGATTAGCTGGTGCAAAGTGACCGTTTGCTTTAAATCATCGCCGGTGGTCTTGTACGGACCGTGCACTGTACGTATGTTAACTTTATTTCAACGACAAACGACGATGATCATTTGGTCGGCTGTTAGGGTTCGTGCACGGTGTTTCTTACTAGAAAGAACTATCGATTTTACGCAGCCTTACTTCTATTAAGGGAACCGGTTTAACCGTGGAGGAATTATTTTTTCAAGGAGAGCGACGCCGTTCATGGGAAGCTTTTAACACGGTGTGGTGGAATTATAATTGTGGACACCTTGTGGAGGCTTTAAATGGAGTAAAAATAGGATTTAGTTGGGATTCGTTTAGTTACAAAGTTAAATGAAAATTGTTAGAGAGATTCTCGAGAAATATTATAAAATTTGTCGTTATTCTGTTTTTTTTTCTTTTTTTGCAGTTCTCAGTTATATAGGTAGAAGTATTTGTGTTTGTTTGAAAATTTTCTAATTGGGCAACAGCACGTGCACATTGCGGATGTTCGTGCAATCAAAATGTGTGAAAATATGCAAATGTAATACGAGAGATATGAAAATATGATTATATGCGGAAATGTAGCAACATATGCGAAGAATATGTGGGATGTGCAAGAAGCGTGCTGAAAATATTAAATAATGAAACCTTTATTGTAACTGAAATTGCAATTGTTGGATTATTACTAATAACAATGCGTCAGCCAGTAAGCAAAAATGAATTGTGCTATACATATGAGAAACACTGCTAGTGAAAATAACATAATAGACCAGATGTCATCGGACCCATAGGCCTGTAACTGTTTACACCTAAGAGACCTGGGTAAAAGGCTGAGGCAGTCCTGGTCTCGTTTTCTTAAGTGGACTACAGACTTTCTGTCGTACTCTTACGAGTTTTTCACTTTCAGTTTGACTACGATTTTCTAAGCGTAAAGACGTCCTTCCGCGCCAAAGAAATGAAACACGTTTAAGTAAATTCACAGTGAACGCTATTTATTTAACCCATTAATCGCAATAAACTATAAGCAATTTTTCCATATTAGTCGTAGCCGAATTATTACGAGATATAATCTCGTATAAATTCATAAAAAATGCGGTTTCGATTATTTTCTGAAAAATTTCGACGTTCATTTCGAATCACTTGTAAAAAATGCGAGATTTCGGCGGCGAAGTGGTGGCCTGGACTTTGTCACCCAGGAAGAGAAAGCGCGCGGGTACCTGAGGGTGCCATAAAGTAAGCCCTTTCCAACGGTTTTCCGGAGCAACGCGGGATACGACGCGGAGAGGACACTCTGGAAATAGCCGTCGAGCGAGACGGACACCGAAGCACTTAGCAGTCGCTTATCACTATACTTTAATACATTTTTGGTTAATACCCTATCCTGTGTTAAATTTACTTAAGTTGTGCTGACACACTTTACACTTTTCTTTATCGTGGCGAATAACAGAGGTAGGAAAAAGTGAATACGAATTCGTTCGTGTGAAATTCAAATACATAACGAACAGCCGAACTTGGGTGAAAAATCAAAGGACCAGTGTGTCTCTGCTAGCTAGAAGAAGCTACATTTGTATATGTGTATAAGAAATATAACAACATATATGTGTGAATAAAAATGTGTCTCTGCCCACCTGTTCGTCTATTCTGCAGTTTGTTTTGAAAGTAAATTATGTACTTTACGCTGGATTTCTTCTGCAGAGCAGTGCAAAATTCCCGCAATTTCTTCCAGTATTTTTGTTTCTGTCAGAAAAAGTACTCTAACTCGGAGTAGGGTGGGCGTAAAGTTAATTGAACGTTTCTACGTTTCCACAATAATAGATTTTATTCAAAGTCTATATCCACGTTATTCGGGCGTCGTTCGCAAAAGAATACGTTAAGGGTCTCGGGAAGAGTGAGTGTGCGTTGTCCTGCCGATCCCTGTCCACTTCTACGCGAATAGGCCCAGGGAAAAACCCAAAGGGGCGAATCACCCCCACCGAGCGCGCTGGGCCTGGCTTCAAGATGCTCGCTTCAGGCCGTCCCGAAGACGGACTTTCTCACATTTCTCTGTTGCGATATTCCACATCTTTTGTATTCCGCAATACTGATTTTTCTTCATAAAGAGTGATTAAATCGGTAGTTTCATTTCTTGACCAATTTTTTTTTCCTGGCATATATTACTCGCACGAGAGTTCTCTCAAGAATACGAAACTGTCTCGTGTTTGCAAAGCAATTGTCCGACAGCAATATGATTTGGTATCCATTCGAGAGCAAGTCGCAACATATCAACTTTCAGACGCAGTATCCACTCGCGATAGTTTTACTCTCAAAAGGACGGTGTAACAGTTTGAATTTAAAAGGGGCGCGTCTTTTTACCGTGATCGGCGTGCGTCCGCTGAGCGGCGATCGCGCATGCGTCCGCCGAGAGGCGATCGCGCATGCGCCGAGCGAAAAAAAGTATGGCGTATTGTATTGTATTAAGAGCACGTGCGTGGCGTTTGTTCTCGGTTTTGCCAATAAAAGTGATATAAAATCAGAAAGTTCTTTTCCCGCTAACTCTTTTGTGTGCGCGAACGGGCAGCTAGCTTTATGTTTAGCTCGATGTATGTACGTACAGCGACCCAGGCTCGCGTTTCTTATGTTTGGCGTAGAAAAAATTTCAACGAGTCTCACGCGATGTTATGATACAAGTTCTTAGGACCAGGCTCATTTCACACATACCAGGGTGATTCCCCCTTGAGGTTTCTTCCTAGTCGAGCTGCGCGTAAACAGCGTACAGAAATCGGACAGGACGACGCGTCCTCAGTCAGTGTTTACGAGACTGTCGAACGAGTGCCTTGGCATACGACGCTTATTCAGTGCGATTACGGTCTCGTAGAGAATACAGTGCTCCCTCGAACAACGCGGATTTCGAATCAATTCATATATCTAGCGTACCTTTACAATTTTCCTTACCGTGGCGAATAAGTGAGGTGAAAAAGCGCGAGTGTGAATTCGTGCGTGTGAACTAATTCCTCACAAATGGCCCCTGTATACAAGAAACAGTGTCGACGAATTCAATTACACAACGAACAGCCGAATTTGGGAGAAAAATCAAACGACCAGTGTCTCTGCGAGCTACGTAGCTACAGTTTCACAGTATGTACAGCGTTAATTATATAATTACATAATATGTATGTATATACATATACGTACACAATCGAATGATTGAATTAATTGAAAATATAGGAAGGCCTACGCATTGCTAATTAAATTAATTATTGCTATAATTTCGTTTTATCGTATCCTATGATTATTTTTGTTGCAATAGGATGTGTTATAGGAATGGTTCTGTAGCTATGAAACCACAACAAATCAGTTTCTTACTGTTTTTTCCTTTTCTAAGAAAACATTCTTTCTCAATAGGCTTGTTTACATTACGTACCTCGTTTGATATTATTTTAACGACAATATATGCGAACTGAAAATATTGAGGAGGTTTCATTGTTATGACACAGTGTATATGCATTGGAAGAATATAAATGTACTTCAGTTTTTCGTGAAGGCGAGGTGTGGTTCCCAACTACGCGGATTTCCATATACGCGGACACTCGACATCTCTGACCTCCGCGTTGTTCGATAGAATACTGTGTTTATTTTTTTACGACCGAACAATATAAGAACCTTTATTCTCAATATCTTATTTGTCTACATATAAAAGTGGAACTACGTAAACAAAATACATAAAACATAACTAACTGTAGGGACCGAGGAAAAAATGGAGAGACCCAACGGGAATTGAACCCATGACCTCTGCACTACGCCCTCCTTAGTTCCTCTTATTTTGGTATGGACGTCGTGCTGGTTGCAGTTCCGTGGTAAAACGTAAAAAGAAAAATGTTGGTCGCGCACCAGGGACTTCTATCGAAACTTAAAATACCGGTATCATATTGGTATTTTTCGGTTATATCTTCGAAACCTTTATAGAAACTGAAATACGAAAATACCGCTATGACGTCATACCGGTATATTTACCTGTAAATTTTTTGCGGTTTTCTTATTTTATTACAATTCCCAAAATATCTTTAGACAAGGACTTAAAGCTGATATAACGAAACCAATATTGCACGATAGGCGATACTGCCGCAACACCGAAACTAATTATAAGATAACGTGTATAAACAAGTGAAAAATAAAGTGACGATGCGATTGTCGCAAATATTTCAAATGTTGCGACATCAATTGCCTTTACTTGGGCGATTATTGTATTTCTTTTCCTTTTCTGCGGTCACGATTTAACTTACGGTAAAGTGAAAGCGGAATATAAAGAAATGAAGGTTTCTCTCTCGAAATCGGTGACGAGAACGTAAATAGACACTCGTCAGTCTGATGATCGAGCTTTGACCTAGTACATACTAGTAGCAGTAAAAGAAAGATTGTTCATTTATTAATGTAAGAGAATTCGAGGGCGCCGTCGAGACGGGCATTCGAGCGGCCGGCCCGGATTACGAGGACTACGACGCCACGAGCATCGTCAACCAACCCTCGAGGCCCTTAGCGACGCACATTTGGCAACGGCTGGAAAAAGGGGCTTGCCTTGGTTAGAGAGTCGCACGGTGACGATCTTAGCAAGTTAACCTACGCGATATTCAATAAATCCATTTCTATAAAATACGCGTCAATTTCTCAATTCTCCTTACATTAATCTTTGTTATTTGTTTATTACTACATTGTTAGTTTACTGTTTGTTGCGACCTCCTGGTCACGCAACGAAGCCTCGGTTTGGCGAATTATCGCAATTAACACTAACCGTAAGTCAAGTGGCCGGTTTTAAAATTTAATAAGTAATTTTTTTTTATTATTATCCAAACACTATTTTCTGCGTTGTTTCGTGTATTAACCCTCGTACGACGAATGCAGGGCCATTTTGGCTCAACAGCGACAAAGTCAGGCGGCTGAGATTAGAAAATACACCTCTTTAAGGATTGAATATAAATAAACAAGAAAAGTATAAGATATACATATATAGTTGAGAGTATACACATTTATACCCAATTCTTTCTCGAAACCCGTGTAAAATAGAAATTTTGTTATGGGCTAAAATGACCCTGCATTCGCCTTCCGAGGATTATATCGACAATCACCTGTATTCCTTTCGGAGAAATACGATCTTTATTCCATAACCTATCATTTGACCGGCTACGGTAAGAATAGATACACATAATGTGCCGGTACGGTTAGTATTAAAGAACCGAAAACACTCATCGAAGAAAGACGGAAGAAAGTTCCAGCCATAAAGGATACCGTTACTGGGAATCAAATTTAACGTTTATTTTAACGATGACACTTATACTCGCGGATTCGGAATTTACAAGGCGCGAACTTCACGAAGGGAGAGACGTTGAAGTTTTCTGCTGTGTACTAGATCGACAGCTCTTAACTATACTCGCTTGGTTTCGATAATGATCCTCTAAGGAATTTTTCGGGTATACTTATAAGGAAGGGATTTGGGGGAGAAGGTGAACTTGGTGACGAATTGCTGGACAGGACTTTGAGGGGACAGTCAGCGATCGACGAGTAACTTGTTTTTCGGCGTTATGGGGTTAATCTTGAGAGTGACTTGGTGACTCAATGTCAATAGGCGGTTGGTTTCCAACAAAATCTAAATAAAGATATCTTAGAAATGTCGTTAAAATGTAACTAAAACTACCTTAAAAGTTTGAAATAATGAAATACTGAAGCGAAAAAATGACCGGTGAACGTATACTAATATATTAGTATTGTTCGGTCATAAAACACTTCAAGGCAGGCAAGGCGAGGGATTAGTCGACACGGCCTGCAAATTTAATTTCCAACAGCACAATTACCAAAACCCTCCCATCTGGCTACCAGAAGCGGCCAACTTAGCGACCGACCAGGAAACAGTAGGGATTCCCTGCAATATAACAAACATTTTTTAGCAACAATCTCCCTACCTTCTCGACACCTCAGCTACCCCCAGAATATTGGAACACCAATGGACACATCTCGACCACCTCCACTACATTTTTAGACAGCAAATCAGAACACACACCGAATTTATAAATTGATACGCACAGACACTCAAACATTAGTATTATTATTTTCGTAACACATCATACCTTTCGATATACATTCGACACAGACATCAGTATTATACATATCTCGTTAAACTAGTTATAATAAACTTATATCGTTGTTCAATATTGTGTTTGATACAATCAAAAGTTCATACAGTCCACTATCCAATTGCATACTTCGAAAGACTTCACTGGAATCCACTAAAAGGAAACCAGTTCGAAGTCCGCGTCATACTATCGTCGCGGAAATACTCGTCGACGCTGTGACGCGATAACAAGTATTTTCATATGTTACTTTAATCTACCTTGTGACCAAAAGAAAAACGGAAAAAATACCGGTATTCGTTTGTTTCGGTATGATATCGGTATAGCTTTGCTGACGTAACACCGGTATCAAAATCGTACCGGTTTGAAGTCCCTTATCCAACGATCGTGCACATGTACACCGCTAACGACTCTGCGGCGCGCAGAAACGTTTTTAGGTCAGGTTGGTTGCGTAACATAATTTTGAAAAACGTTCGTGTCACCGGCAATGGGTGAGTCAAAGCTTTCCTTAAAGCGGGACACCGAAAAAGCGACGACACAGAGAAAGAGAGAGAGAGAGAGATGGTTGTTGGGGCCACGGAGGTCGCGTCGTTTCCCCCGTAAGAGTTACGAGGCACTCGTTAGGCATTCCTCTCGGAACGATTTCACAGGGCGTCTCTTCCTCGACGCGGGGCGTCGCGGGATCGGGAAACACGGGCAGCTGGCTCGTTCGACTCTAAATAAAGCGCTCAAGTGCAACGGGCGAAATGAAACGCAATAAAACTTATCTGCACCACCGGCGCGTGCTCCTTTCTCTCCCTTCGCCTTTTGTCTCTCCCCGTTCTGCTCCTCCTCCTTCTTCCTAGCAGCCCTTGGACTCTTCATATTTTCTCGTTTCTTCTTTTACCATTTCTGCCACTTCATGACTCTGCTATACCTTTCCTTATCTTTCCAACTCCTTCCCCTTTTCTTTCTTATTTCCTTCAAAAGACGAATGTGCTTCGCTTTCCTCTCCTCTCGGTTTCTTGCTTTTCTTTCGAGTGGGTTTTTTATTGCTCTTTGCTTTGGTTTCGCGTTTCGAATGGATTTAATACCGGCTGAGAATGGAGGGTGATTAACGAAATTCTTTTCTTACTTTTTTCAATGGAGTTTACATCGAACGATTTTTCGTTTCTTGGGAGGGTGTTAGGAAAATTGTCAGCGTTTGAAGATTAGCGGGGCTTAGTTTATCCTCGAAGGTGCGTATCCTTTTTTACGAGAAACGTTGCGATGCGGTTGCGAGGTGGTCCAATTTGTCGCCTTGCGTTTCGTTGTATTCGCTTTCGAGAAACCTAGGAAGCGAGATACAGTGACTGCCACTTCAAATCGTACACCCAACAGTTCGGCCGATTTTTTTGCAAACACCTCCCCAATCTCCTGATATGAATTAGACAGGAAAATACGATTACACGATGTAACGAATAAGGAATGGTTAAATAAAACACCCCAATTTTGTGGGAATTTGGTAAAATCAGTTCCTCGACGACTAAAATGTGTTGAAAATGCATTTGGTTACCCTACAAAATATTAATGTAAATTTATGTTACATATTATTGTAAAAATGTATCTAATTCTTTCTGTACGATTTTCACTCACAGCTAAGTTTCATACGTAATGACAAATTTGATCTAATTCACTAAGTATTACTAAACATTTTGTTATAGTTTTGCTATATGGGTTTTAATCGTTTAGTACAATTTTCACGTTTTATTGAAAAAAAAAAAAAAACGGCCGAACCGCGAGGTGTGCGATTTTAAGTAACACTGTACACGCGTCTTGTTCCGTCCGATACGGAACACCGTAATTAAAGATTCTCGAAGGTTAGTTTATGACATGGACGTGACAGACAGTTTATTTTCGTGTTTATTTTTCGTTAATAGTTTCAGAGTCTTATTTTTTCTATAACCGGCAATTTGTGCCTTCGCGATAATAGTAGTTTTTACACAATAGCTTTAGAATTTCGTTTCGTTCGTCTTAATAACCGACCAGGTCATAAACTCGGTATTTCCGAAAGGTCGGCTAAAACATGTGTATAACAGTCCTTGTAGTTAAGAGTCGACCTGGAGGAATTTTCCGCGACCCATCGAACCTTCGAGAAACCCCCTCCCATACTTAGACAGTGCCCTCACCCCCGCTCTGAGAAGGGTAGAGGAAAAGGGGGTTACTTAAGTTTTTAAGTAGGACTTCGTAGTCGACGAGCAGACACTTCGTAGCTTACCATACACGGATTCACATCGCAACCAGAGACACAACTGTACCCTTGGTGCATTCACACAAAATATATTTTGTATCACTCAACAATCAAATACAGTCCACTTTCCACAACTTCGACTGGGACTTCAACGAGTGATGTTCCTCCGCGTCGTTTAATCGTCGCCAACAAACCGTTGACGCTGCGACGCATATACACGTCTCGTAGCGTGTTAAATACCTTCAGCGAATAAACTATTTTCGATGATATCAATTGCACCCTCTGTATCTTCGTGAAAAGTCGTTATTCAATTTATCGAAATGTTCTAATTTTCCAATATAATTTCATAGTCCACTACTTCCTGGGAAATCTAGATGGCCTGTGTGATTATCGATCGAGCTCAAGAGTATCAGATAAGCGACAATGTAATACTCTCTAATTAGCATAACAATTTACTTGGAACATTTGGTGATCCGCTTTAGCGATACCCAGCGTATTAGCACGCTGTCTTACAACAGGCAAATCCAATCGAAGCTTTGTGAAATCTTCCTCGATAAATCAAGATTCACCATTCTCCGTCCTTCCTTTCTTTCCCTTGGTATTGTAGGCGAGAAAGAATTTTCCCAAGTCCTCGAGAACACAAGATATAATCTTTCATTAACCTTTTAGCTACGGCGAGGTTTGCCCTTCTGTACGGTCAGCTTAATAGCGCGAGGAATAAAAGAAGAAAAAAGATAAATGTAAATCGAAACATGCGAAGAAGTTTCCACATCGCACGAGTAATATAGGTACACGGTTTTCAACGCGAGGTAAACAAGTTAGCCACTGTAGTGGTTTTCCGTAACGAAATGTTACTTGGAGTTTAGAGGAAAACCACTATAGTGGCGTATCGTTCTAAAAGATAACCTAGAGCGAAGCCACTACAGTGGCTAAAATGTTGAAGTTAAAAGGTACTGAGCCTCCTTCAATAGTAATTTTTTTGGTAGAAATTAACCTGCTAAGGATCGACATTTTTGTTGCCACTGACGCAGCGTATGCGGTCCAAGATATATTGTAAATTTAAAAAAAATAGCAAATTCTCAGCGAAGCTCCTTATCTTCCTTAACCCTTTCGCTACGGCAGATTTTAAGGCGTAATATGGATGACTGACGGTAATTTTTTAACCACGGCTGCAAAATTTGTTCTTTTGGCAATAATTTGATATATTAAACTAAGGTGGAAGTGCACCAAAAGGCTCCAACAGTATATGTAGTGCAAGCACGCCTATAGGCGCGAACAGTGACGAAAGGGTTAAATTTCTGTTTTCACGCTGAGATTACACTTTGGACGTCTAATCGATTTTACTAAATATCGTTTCCACCGATTATACGATACATACTTTGTCCCGTCGAATACCCGGAAAACGTACGCTCGGCTAATAGAGGCTGCTTCCACGGTGAAACGAAAAAACGCGTGCATCGATCAAGGGTGCATGCGGGGTGAGAAAATTTGATCAGTCGCAATTTGCTCGTTCATTTCCCACTCGTGGCGAGGGTCGAAGGCCAGAAAACGTTGCGAGAGGATTGAAACAAGAGGGACGAGGGTATCCCTGAGGGATCAACAGGAAACATCGAATGGCCGTCGAATATCAGAAAATGGTGGAAGAATCGATACACACGGGTATTGATTCGATTCGATCATTTCCAGTGTCCGTTATTCCTATTCTCGAATGTGCGAGATGAACGAAATCTAAGATGGTTCTATTCGTGGATGGAATGGTGGTATATTATGCGTCGTTTCCATTGGTTACTCCGAGAGGTTATTTTCAGGACGAGATAAAGCGCATAAGTGAGAGGGATCTTTTGGGATAAACTTTTATTCTATTAGGCGGACCAGTTTCTACCATAATTTATTATTAGCGGTCGAATTTTCTATTTTCATTCCGTGGGATATTTTATTCCGGCCGAATCTTTCGGATTTATTATTAGTGTTTGAATTTTCTATTTTCATTTCGTGGGTTATTTAGCTACTCGAACTTTCTTCTTGTTTTCTGATGCGGCAGAGCTTCTAGGCGAGAGACTTTTCTTACTGTACGGATGAAAGATGGTTTGACGGTTTCTCGATAAGGCTATTGATGTACACAGTGCTAGTCGTTGTTTGGAATTATTTGTCGAAGTAAATTAATATTGAATCTTCCGTCACTTGTTTGTCACCCTGCTATTCGATGTTTCTTCAAACGTTGCTAAGTTTTCGTAACTTGGAATTATTACAGTTACTTCCAGGGTATTTCTTTTTGGTTAAATAATTTCAGAAACTTATATATACACTCTTATCTGTTTTATATAAAAATTTGCACTTGAAACACTCTTTTCTTACAGCGTATACAGTGTCAAAGAAATTGTCAACCCTTACACAAATCATCGTTTTTCTATTTAACCATTTCGAACAAAAATTGACCATAATTTAGTATCCATTACAGACACGCTAGTAGATAAACAAAAAATTCAGACACGAAAGGCTTCAAATATTTCGTC
>NW_017100368.1:876269-878017 GCF_001263275.1 Habropoda laboriosa
TATCAAAGCGTCTAATTCCATTTTTAATTTAACCCTTTGGCGATCTTCTATGCCCCTACTTAAGTATTCGAACCCAAAATTGATCCTAATTTAGACGATAGGTAGATAAATAAAAAATTTCTTCAGAAAGTTCTGTTTAATTCCAACTAATTTCATACATTCAACCAACACTGCAACGTTTCAAAGGTGAACGTCCAAATTTCACGTCTCACTGGCACAGATTACCCAAAATCGATAACATCCCATACCCCTTTGAGATTTTCCTCCCTTCTTTCTTCCGTCCATTCAACATCGGTACCGATGAAATTTCGCTTCACCTTCCCCTAACCCGTGATCCGTCGATTTACTTTTCCCAAAGACTTCCGCGCGAGCACACGCTTGGCCGCGTGCGTACACGCGAATCGAGGTCGTCCGTGGCCTCTCAAAACTCCACGACCGCCGGGAGAATAGTTGGAGTGTGAGTCAGAGGATTTTATCGTGGCCGATCTAAAAGCTGCTTTACGAGTCGCGGCCACCGGGACCACCGACCGTCACTTTGCGTTTCCATAGATCAGGGAGAGGAGGTGCTCGCGCCACGACACAGGAAGAGAGAAGGGGAGGACGATGAATATTAAGTAAAGCTCGTTGAAACGTGGAACAGGGACACGAATATTTATTTCCACTCCGAGTGTTGTATCAAGCGTTTCTCTTCCCCCTTCTTTTTTTCGCTTATTTTTCCATGTCTCACGCTTTCTACTTTTAATCAGGTGAAAAATTGGCAAGATACGGACGCGAATATTTATTTTAATCCTGAGCTTTGCGCTACGTGTACCTTGTTCTCCATATTCGACACTTTCCACACTCGCTTAGGTCTAAAATTCATAGAATAGTAGCATGAATATTTATTTCGATCCTGAGCTCAGCGTTAGGCGCTCAGCTTTCCCTTTTTCACATTCCGTGTTTCATTTCTCCATATTTAGTTTGGTTAGAAATTGGTAGAATAGGAACGCGGATATGCCGATTCTGAGCTTTCGCTTATTTCCCCACGTTCGACGCTTTCCGAAGGCAATTAAATTAAGAATGATCGAAAAGTCGCCAGTAATAATTTCAATTTTCTTAGAAATAAATGGAAGAAGAATTTCATTCGTTTGAAATCAAGAAGACGTTGAAAATTGCGATTTTTTTCTTTAGTCCGACGGCGTGCTTTCGGTATCGTTGGAATTTGTGATCTAATTTGGTGATCTAAGGTTGAACAATTAGTAGAGAGTTTTTGTAAGATTCCATGGCACGTGACCTTAAAACGTCGACTCGCGACATAACTTGACGTTTACGAAGGTGGATGCCTTCTGAGGGTTGGAATTATGGAGCCCGAGATAGTCGCAACACGACACGCACAATCGTCGCACGCAATACTACGGCACGCGACCGCTAATTAATGCGAACGTTTGCTTGTTTATCCGTTTCGCGGCCAGTTGCTACCTTATTGTGAGCTGAACTTAATTAAGCGGAGTTTAATGTGCTTTTAACATCGTAGCAATTGCAAAATGTGTATTTTCATTTGGTACAATAAATAGGAAGTTTTTTAATTCACACCTTGTTTGGGAGTTGGTCTGTTTTCTTAAGTCGAATTTAATTAAGCAGCGCTTAATGTGTTTCGAATATTATAGTACATTTTAGTTGTTTTTTCTTATTTTGTTAATTTAGAAAATAGTTCTTGAGGTCGTAATTTAATATCATATTTATATTTATATCCATTTTTATTTGGAATT
>NW_017100368.1:879100-889510 GCF_001263275.1 Habropoda laboriosa
TACGACACCCAAAAACTCGACGCCTCTCACACCTGAATACCACATGACCTAAGATCATAAACAGACCTCCAACAAGCAATATAACAAATGTAAGAACAAATTCCCCACTTTCACACCACCTTCGACACCTTCACACCACCAATCACAACACACACGTAGTTTATAAAATAGCGAACACCACACGACACGGCAGACAATTTTCCGATCAGTAAGCTTAGCATTTCGCCCTCTGTTCACGTTCATTCACAAATACACAGTTTTAATAGCAAACTGTTGTGCGTTAATAGTCTATTTTCCGAGCACTACCCGAGTCCCCTATCCCGAGTAGATTCCTCAAATGGTCTGACTCGAAAAGAGGGACAATTATCGGTTTCGCGATCCGTAACAATCTCAATTATTTTTATACATACATATTACACCAACAGCAAGTTAATATCAAATTAACGGCAAGTTGAGTTAAAACAATATCAATTAATTTCAATAAATTAACCTGACATAATTGTAAATATCCTGAAACGTTCCTTTTCTTTTTTTGTTCTACTTTATCAGATTATGTAGTGTGATGTTTATTTAACCCCTTAACTTGCACGCTCGAGTTAATTCGAGCGCGCTAAACAGGCCAAACTGTGCACACTCGAGATAATTCGAGCGGCGTTGTATTTGATGCTGCTATAATTTTTCACACTCGAATATATTCGAGAATTGAAAATAACAATGTGAAAGCTAAGAAAAAGAATCGTGTTATTGATATTTATCATTTACATAGGATTGTAAGCTATAATACTTATTTATTCGAAAATAAAATATAGCCTTTTTCCATGGAACAAAAGCGCAGTATATCGAAATTGTCCACTAAAAGAAAAGTTGAATCAGGAGTGATAACAAATGTTTTTGTTGTGTTTTTTTGCCAAAACAATGTTCTAAAGTTTGTTTTTTTTTACATTAAAAAAATTGATTTTTTTTGGCCGGTTTTTTTCAAAAAAACTGTGCGTTAAGGGGTTAAATTGTATCTGAGCTCAGAAATATTTGTAAATTTACTGCGCTCATAGTTCTTTCGTGAATGTATATTAAAGTGTCTCTGATGTCCAAATTTGTATTAATTGTAGATTGTACTTTCTTCAGAAAACGTTATAAGAGATGGATAGTTTTATTTCATAAATTCTGATAGTTACAGGTACTAACTATAATTAGAGAAATAAGTATTATTCAATATACTTTATAATAAATGTTTACTACCCATAAAATCTATTGTAACAACAAACAAACAGTCCGTTAAAAAAATTCTGGCAACCGCGTATACAAGTACCAAACATGTTTCGTAGCTTGGCAATCTAGCTTGATTGCCCGCCCGTGCGCGATCACCGTACGCGGATTAAATTTCCTCGGCTGGGGTTGTAAGGCCCAGCTTAACCTGTTGGTCTCGTCGGTGGTCGCGACGCTTCGATTTCCGAATTTCTTTAGAGATCGAATGTTTCGAATCTAGTCTCCGAACGATTGAGACTAGACGTATCTTGTGTGTTCGAAGTCACTATTGGAAGTTACTATTCGAAGTCACTATTCGAAGTGCCGTCTCGCCCTGTCGGTTTTCGCGTCGTCACCTTCAGGTTTCTTCAAATACGCTGATTGGCCCTTTCCGAATTTCCAATCAGCGTACGATTAAAAATGCGAAGACGCCCTTTGGCCAGCCCTCTTGGTGCGGGAGTGAGGGCTATGGCCTCGATCGGGGGGAGATCCTCGAAGGTTCGACGATGACCGCGGGTATTTCCTCCAGGTTGACCTTTGACTGCAGAAACCGTTATGAGCGAGGTTTGGTCGACCCTTCGGAAGTTCCCGGTTTACGATATGGCCGATTGTTTGAACGAACGAAAGCGAAAACATTTTTAACGACGAATATATTAGGTTGTCCGGAAATAAATTGCGGTTTCTGTACATGAGATTTAAAGACGTGTAGTTTTGCTTAGAATGAATTTATTTCATCGAAATAATTTCCATTAGATTCTATACACCTTTTCCAACGTTTTACAAGAGTTCCTATTCCGTTACAATAAAAATCAGGAGTTCCGGAATGAATAAATTCCACGAAGGTATTTACAGCATCCTCCTTATTGCGGAAGATTTTTTCTCGCAAAAAGTTATCGAAATGTTTAAAAAAAGTGTTCATAACCCAATTCGTGTATCTTCTGAATCGTGAATTGTGATACGTGCGGGCGGGCGTTATCGTGTAGGAGTATTGGCCCCTTACGATTTACCGAATACATGATTGATATTGCGGCCAGTTTCCGCGGCTCTACGTCCTAATTTAAATTCATATGAAAATATGGTACGAATTTGCTTCTTGTCCATTGTTACGTTTTTAAGTTGTACTCAGAACAAATGACGGTAAAAAAGAAAAGTGTATCGCTTATATATGACAGAGCGACGTGTACGCGTTCAAATGGTATATTACTTAATAAACATAAATTTCAAATATATAGTATAGAAAAGCCCTAAATATGACATAACAGAAAACCGCAATTTATCTCCGGACAACCTAATAATATCCTCCATAACAATAATCTTCCAGGAAAATATCCTCCGCGAACAATGTTCACCCGCACCGCGAAACCTCTCAATATCACCGCCTCCGTATAAACGTATGTATGTATGTACATGCATATAAAGAACATGAAACACGTATATACAGGCAGAGAATGGGATAGGGGAAAATTCAGAGTGTTGCAATAGTAAAAGTGAAAAGAAACTCACCGCTGTCCGCGTAGGATTCCGAGCCGTATCCATCTTGAAAACCGTTCGACCACGTGCCCTCGTACCTCGCCGTGGACGTGGTCGATTGTCTGACACCGTATCGACCCTTCAGCCCGAGAGTCCATTCGCCACGATAAATCCACCGTCCACGGGTCTCCATGCCCAGGCCATGACGCTTGCCGTTCTGCCACTGGCCCTCGTAAACTGACCCGCTGAAATTCGATATCACAGCGACATGATAATGCTACCATGAGGAAAATCACTCGCTTGCGTTTCGTCCCCTCGAAACTCGTTGACGCGTGCTGGGGTGGTAATTAGAGGATCACACGTCGAGGACTAACAAGTCCTTGTGTGTTGCTCTCTCTCTCTCTCTCTCTCTCTCTCTCTCTCTCTCTCTCTCTCTCTCTCTCTCTCTCTCTCTTCGTCAGGTTGATTCGAAATTCTTTTTTCCCTATGATTCTTCCCTATGATCCAAACTTTGTGACATTTTACGCGATTGGATTTGAAGACTGATCGATTTTTGAGTAATAGTGCTGATATATTTTGGGACATTATTTATTCTGTGGATTATTGAATCTTTCATTTGATTTTAAAGGAACTGAATAAACGAATCGAATTTCTATGAGATTTTATACGCTTAGATTTGAAGTACATATTCAGAAGTGGTCGATTTTTGAACAACAGTACAACAGAATAATGTACAACGCTGTATCTCTCGTTAAATTTTAAATAATAGAAATTGAATTGAAGGATTTCAAAATCGAATCAATGGAATTTCTAAGGATTTCGTATCCGAAGCAGATTCTGTCGAGTGAAGTATTCAAATTGAATATAATAAAGAATTATCAAAAATTTACGAAATATCGAAGAATTCTACCGAATAACTCGTAAATTGGAAAAAGATTCGAATCAAATTTCGCTGGTCTCTTTCGACAGAAACTCATTATCGAAATGCGTCGGTTCATCGTTTCGTCTTTTTTCTCGGTATTTCGAATACCTGCGCGGATTTCCACGCTGCGACACGAGGCTCAAAGACGAATAGGTTTCGCGCGAAGGAATCCTCTCGGTGACTTTTCGACGAGAAAAAGAAATAGGGATCCTTCGATCTGAAGGAGCAATTTTCCTTTTCGAAGTCTGCAAGAGCCGAAGCTTTCTCCCTCTCGCTCCCTTGATGTTGCGTTTCACGAAGAAAGAGAAAATTCTTTGATGGTTTTGTCGCGAACACGCTTCCATACTGGTGACAAACAACGTTTGTTCCTTTTCACCGGGAGAAATGCAACACTTCGGGTAAACATTCATCTGTCACCGATATTTTTCCACGATTTTCTTTACACCGCATAAAATAACAATATTCAGAACAATTAACGTGAACTATTCTCATTCGAATTTTAATTCGGCGATCTAAAAGAACATTTCTACTCAACGAAGAATCAGAGAAATATAACTTCTAATAAACAATCAATCGATAACGATACTTTTCGTTTTATTCATTTACATCGTTCGGAAAATTGAAACGTATTTCCTTTATTCTTGATTTATCATCCAGATATTAATACCACATTCGATTGTAGGCGGAAACGTTTCTGTTTCGCCAGATATTAAAACGAAAGAAGAAAGAAATTTATTCCTGTGATAAACTTTTATTCCACACTTTCGTTCTTTCTAGAATTCTCTTGCGCCCCGTGAAAATTACGATTCTCGGAAGGAAAATTCATCCCCTTTCGTTCTCTGACATTCTTTTCAAACGATGTTTAACAGCGTAGGAAACGTTTCTGTTTACCGAGCATTAATGCATTAAAAGCGTTCATACTGATCGAAAGGTTCGTTGTGTACGCAAAGTACATTTAGTAAGAGGCTCGCGTCCAGCGTTTCATTCGATCGCTTTTTTAATCGTCTATGACTCATCATTAGCATCATCACGATCCCGTGCAACCATTAGCATATTTATCACGCCGGAAAACATAAAAGTGTTGACCACCCTTACCGAAGCAGGTTGAAACAACCCCGTTGTTCGTTACTTAGCTACCAGAGATTCTCCTAGAAAGTAACTAGGTATTGGACAATTGCGACGCTGATCACGCGTCGGTGTAGCTAGTAAACAGCTCGAGAGCTCGTTTTAATTGACAAGGAGCCTCGATTGAAAATGGCTGTCGATATCCAGGGACGAAGGAGACTCGGGAAATGTTTGTCGAATGAAATTTCCAACGTTGTTTCGAAAGTCTACCGTGAAAATGTGCGAATTTCCCCCATGGAACTTTCCTTCGCGAATTTCCAACATCACTGAACGGAGGCTGTAAAGTTCGTTGGCAGGATTTATTCATCGCAATCTGAACGAAAATTTCCAGTATAATTTTGGAACGTTTACAATGAAATTTTTTTGGGGGGAATTTCTTCCCTGGAAAACAACGACATAATATCGAGTAACAAATTTCAAACATTATCGAATGGAGATTGTAAATGCTGGCAGGATTTATTCATCGCTGTTTGCAAATCTGAACGGAAATTTCGAGTATAATTTTCGGCTGCGTACAAAGGAATATTGTAGTTCGTGGAATTTTTTGGAACATTTTTTCGTCGGAGAACAATGACGTTATATCGAAGCTTCTGCTTTTCGAATAATTTCGTAGCAACTCGTCTAATGAATTTTCCTTTTATTACGAAGGGAAATAGTATTTGCCCTTTGACGTTACGTATGATTTATTAACCCTTTGCACTCTACTGACGCCGCTACGGTTACATTCGTAGTATCTACCATAACTCCACTCAAGTTTTCAATTGAATTAGTAAAAGAAACAATAAACAAATTCATAAACGTTTATCGTTTCTTCTTTTCAAAAACGAAACTTTCGCTCTGCAAACATTTCGCTGCAGAAGTGTGCTAGAGTATCAGAAAGTGCTCAGAGAGCAAAGGGTTAAGCTTATTAAGCCGAACAAGCCATTAAATTATTTTCTTTCACTTTCTGTATTATGTTATCCTTAGTATTCTGGCGAAAATGTGACTCACATTGCGAATAATGTGAAAATTATTTTAGCACACCTAGGAAACAATTTCGTTAATGATCCAAATTGATCATCCTTGGCAGGTTAATTAGACGAAAATACGAACGTTAAAGGGTTAAAATGACGATTCACCGCCGCTGCTTCTATCCTCTTCCAGAAAGAGAAACAAACGAATGAGAAGGTTCGAACGATGGAAGTAATTGGCCAAAAATTCGTCATCGAGGCAGGACCGCGATTTATCGGGCGTCCCTAGGAAAACGTGACTTGACGAAGACCTTGCTCCAGTTTGGACGGAAACGAAACGACGGAATCTCTCGGCCCAGATACGTGGTCGCGAGAAACACAAGTTCCCCATCTTCCTCTCTCCTCCTCCTCCTTCTCCTTTTCCCCTTTTCTATTTTCTTTCCACGCGCGTAATTCCACCCCTTTGAACGTAACTCGCGAGCGACGCACTTTGATCGAGCGTCGAAACCAACCGGCGAGAATACTAAAAGAAGCGACCGTCTGCAGGATCTTTAATATCCCGCTAATTGCTCATTGTGATCATCGAATGAGCTCTGCGAACGGTGAGCACACGAGCGATACCTAGTGATAAAACGGAGAGAACGGTGTAATTAACGATTCTGACGTCGCGACGTACGACGAACGCTCTCCGTTCTAATTATCCTGCGATCCTTATTGCGGGAAATTGCCTCTTGAAATTGCCATTCGACGGTGTTTCACGGGTGAAATAGTTTTTGATGAATTTTCACACAATTTTTCACTACTACACTGCGTTGTTAGCAATGAAATGGAGTTTGAGGGAATGAGGAAGGTTGTGTTTTAGAATATCCTGTGCTTTCAGTTGGGTGAAATAGTAATTGGGAGAAAAGGGTGAATATGGGCAACTTTTCCTGCCGTTACTGTTCCAAGCAATATGTAAAATTTAGTGTAAAATCGAGTAGTTTCAATTTTGCTCAAAGAATCGAGGAAATAGTATCGAAGAAGAAGAAGAAGAAGAAGAAGAAGCGCACAGGTGCTCGGCAATTTCACCTGATTGCTATTACGGAACGTTAATTTGAACCTCTGAACATAAAGCGAAACAATTAATACGAAATCGACGAAGCAAAGAGAAAAAGTGTGTTGTTACGTTTCAATTAGAGAGCTCGTGCCCGAGCCGCGTGCGTGACGTTGGTCCGCGATACAATCGAGCCTCGATCCATCGAGCGACATTTTTCTGTCACGTGCCGCCACGGAATTCGCGGCATGTTCCCGTAATTGTTACACGGCTGTTTAATGTCGTCAAGCTTAATCGATACGCACAGAACTCACGAAAGCCTCGCGCCTCTTCCATCGTCGAACCTTAAAGAGGTTAAAAATTGTTCCAACAAGGGTTCTTACGAACATCCGAATATTCGGTGCATTCGAATATTCCAATGTTTGAACATCAATGAAATTCGGATTTCAACTTTGAATAAATGAATTATCCGAATCAAGAATTCGAAAATATCCGAATTATTTGCATGAAGAATTCGAAAATATCTGAATTTTCTCCATAGAGAATTCGAATTATTCGAATTATCCGAATCAAGGATTCGAAATTATCCGAAATATCCTAACAAAGAATTCGAAATTATCCGAATGATCCCAATTGTCTGGATAAAGAATTCGAAACTGTCCGAATTATTCGAATTGTCTGGAAAAACAATTCGAAATTATCCGAATTATTCGAAATACCCTAACAAAGAGTTCGAAATTATCCGAATTACTCGAAATACCTTAACAAGGAATTCGAAATTATCCGAATTACTCGAAATACCCTAACAAAGAATTCGAAATTACCCGAATTCTTCGAATAGTTGGACTATTCGTAATTTTGCAACCCTAGTTGAAACTTCCAACGTGTCATTCATACCATCAGTTTGCTTATCAGCGAGAAGCAACCATAAAATTCCACGAAGCAGGTAAACCACTTACAATTTTTAAACGAAACACTTTGCTCCTATAAAATACGAAAAAAGTTCGCGATGAATAAAATGGAAGATTCCAGGAGTACAAAATTCTTTTGTACCATTGAGAGATGGTAGCTAGTTTCGGAGGAAAGCTGACTATTAAGTAAAGTAAATGGAACTGACCTAATTTAAAATTCCCTTCTACGAGAATAGGGGAAACCTCTGTTTCTCTAGAGATGCATGAAAATTTGCATCGGGATCTGTAATACAGAATTCGAGCAGATATTTGGCCGTTTCGAATAGTTCTAGTGTCCCAATAATTGACGTTCGGTTGATATACAACGTCTATTCTTCAACTATTCCGTGTATTCGCTTGACCTATTATCCGTATATTCGAGACTCGACTGGGAAATGGCCGCGCTCGGTAAATATCGAATTATTTATGATTTTCGCGACTGGGGGAATGACGAATTCACGTTGCCGTGTGTTTCTGCGAATACGTTAAATATAGTATTGTCGAATTTTCGCGGGGATTTTTCTGCCTCGTGCTAATCCAATGCTCCCATTGATGAACGCAGCGTGGACTAAAAATACGGAAAAATGTGGGTCAATTCCCCTATACGCTGAAACCGCGCGTGTGTCAGCCGATGTTAATAACAATTATATTCACAGGAGGTTCTCTCTCTCTCTCTGTCTCTCTCTCTCTCCCTCGTTGCACGGACTATTTAAAGACGCGTGACAGAATTTCTTCCGGAACGATCGACGACGCCTCAAATATAGTCGCGCAACGTTGCACCGTTTCGAGCTAAGTAACCAAAAAGTCCATTAAAAATTTTCACGTAAGAAAAACGCATAAATTCGTCTCGATTGGTGAACTTAACCTAACCTTACCGGACGTATTTCGCAAAAGAAAGAAGAAAATGGATAAAGCTTTTTTTTTTTTGGAGAAAGAACAAAATCTGAACAATTTTTATCAAACAAAAGTATTGCATCTTCTTCGTAACTCCTCCTGATTAATAAATTCTAGCTAACCTATTTCATAAGAGAAAAAGGTAAATATTCTTGGAAGAGTACCAAGAATGATGAAGAATAGGAGCGTTCTAAAAAAATTCTTCAAAAGAATCTGGCATCTATTCGTTCCTCAAACTTAAGAATATCGTTTAACCCTTTGCCAGTTTATTGCAATACAAATGCAAGAACTGCTTATTGGTACGTACACTGCCAAGTGATTAGATTTACCATTTTCTACTGTATCATTCAGAAGGAATGATGTTTCCATTCTCAAGAACTGTTACAAAAAAATGTATTCCACAGTTTTGTTAGATGTAACGAACCATCCTTTAATTTTTTACCGCTAATTTTTCTAATATGGTCCTTTATCAACTTTTGTAGCAACCTTAGAGATCTATTCAATCACGATTCATTTATTTAGGACAATAGATATGTCCTATTGTTATATCTAGATTTATTTCAGATTTACAGACGTCATTCGAATCGGAAGTACAGTGCCCGAATAATTGACGAACGTCATTCTCATTCTGATAAATTTTATTATATTTGTCGTCGTTCAATTTCACATTATTAATTTCCCTGAACCAGTGTTACTCGCTGTTTGTTTTGTTTAGGTATCTATTTAACTGCAATTCGTTCAATTTCACATTGTTAATTTCCCTGAACCAGTGTTCCTCGCCGTTCATTTTCTTTCACTTCGATCTATTTGGTCACTATTTTTGTTAATTGATAGTAAATATTTTGGTCAGTATAAATAATTAATTGTCAGTATTACAATTTTGTTTATTTGGTCGGTATTCGTTTGTTTTTTGGGCGATAAAATTTAAATTTTTGGTTAAGTTAGGTTAGGTTAGAATATTTTATCATAGACACTGTCCATCTACTTAAAACGCTGACAAATCATTATGTTTACATAATATTTCAATGCAAAATCCTGACAGTTTTTGTATCAATCAATTTTTATTTTAAATACTGACCATTTATTTAAAATACCGATTAAAAATTCTTTTAAACACTGACCCAATAAATAGCGGCTATTTTCCTTAGACATTCGTTCAATTTTACATTATTAATTCCCCTGAAACAGTGTCCTTTGCCGTCTATTTTGTTACACATCCATTCAACCGCAATTTCGTCAATCAACAACACTTGAAGCAAAAGCTAATAATAAAATTCCTCGTTTAAATACTACTGGCAATTTACTGCATCAACAAATATGCTCACTGGTTCTTCAATTTGGTCCTAGAGGAAAAAAGGATTAACGCAGAAATAAACAGGAACACCGTTCGAAGATAAGAGAAGATTGAACGTCGAAGGTAGGATTATGCTTTCTCCGTGGAAACGGCTGGTCTGGGAGGGTCCTGGAAAATTCGGGGGAAAACGATTGTCTGCCGCGTCCGTGAACTAGGTCCTAACCGCTCGGATCCTAGTGACCCGGACTCGTTGTCCTTGCACTCGGTGACCCACTTTCAGGATCGGGAAATTCCCGCCCAGCCCCAGGTATATACCGAGATATGTGTCAAGGTCTCCCGTTCATCTCGAATTGACGCCGTTAGAGGCGGCTCCCGGCGATAGAATAAAATCAGCCAGCGTTTAGGGACGTTCCTAGACCAAACAGTGTTTCCTCCTCTGATCGTAAACCTTTCTCTCCGTTTTCGTCCAAGTTTATACGTTTCTATATGTCCTTACGGCTTCGAAAATATTACCTAGGGTGGCGAGAGTG